>NC_046658.1:5931512-5942071 GCF_010883055.1 Belonocnema kinseyi
AAAACCTCTTTGACAAAAAATACTGAGGTAATCGGTCTAAAGAAACATATGGCGTTAGGATATTTCAAAATTCGAACGAGCGGGACAAATTTTTTGCGAGATTCGGATTCACCTGCAAAATTACGTAAGAAAGAACCTTTAGATCTGAGTAACGAAGAAAGTTTCATTTTCATAGATCCACTTGTTTTGGTCGCCGAACTTTTTATTACTATCTTCTGTAATACTTTAAAACGTTCACCAACATGTAATACTTTAAAACGATACTAATCGATTGAATATTCTTGATAGTGCTTTTGAAGGTTAAGCAAAGTCATGGTTCGAAACACGAAGAAATACTCTAACAAATTTCGATGATTTTCGAATTAAATTCTTGAATGAATTTTACTCGATACCGATTCGTGTAAAAATTAAATGCAGTTGGCTCGCGAAGCGTTTCGAAACAAATAAAAATAATCTGCAAGCATATTTTTTAAATCAGGTAAAAAAGCAGAGTATTTTATCCCAAAAATGAAAGCATACGTAGTTCATTATACCATCTTTCAACAAATGCCAATTCGCGTTCGAGAAGTTCTAGCATCTACAAATTGTTCTGATTTTAACACAATTCAGCCTACCACGATCAAAACGGGACACGCTCCAAATGCCTTCGTTTCAGTTGGCCTCGTATTTATTCTCGTTCTTGATTGTTTTAAGTCGCATTTAACCTTTAATGATGAAATCAATAATGGAAAGAAGTAAGTACCCAATCAACCTAATTCTCAGAAAAATTCATGGAGTGGGAATAACAAAACAAAAGTTTTGACTCCAGAAATATAGTCTAATTCTTTGAATTGTGAACGCTTATGCGTTACTTCGAATCAATCTAATCAAAACAATTTTTCGCAATTACCTAATATGAGTGTTCCACCACTATGTTTACCAATATGATTAAATCACATTAAATCTAATTTTTATCGAGGTAATTTAAACTCGAATTAGGGGCGATGTTTTTAATGGGAATGTCTCGCCGACATTTTTATGAACATTTAAAGAATTTAGCAAATGATCTTGATTGAGTAGATAATCAAAATATATCAAAACATCTATAATGCCCTCGAATGATAGTATGTTTCTTTTCCGTACCTACTCCAGCATAAATTTAGTGCCAAAAAGAGATGATAATATAACTTATATACAAATGATCAAATTTCGTAAAAATTTAGGAAGTCAAGTAGGAGATATGAACATTTAGAGGGATAATCAATCTCATTCAGAGAATTCGCTATCCGAAACTAGTAATTTAGAACATAAAACGATTATATATTGTGTTTTAGGCGAGTCTCATGCAATAAAAAATATGAGATCTTCTTATATGAAGATTGAGAATCATACACGAAATGATGTGACTCATTCTCAACAATTTGATCATATTTACACTCATAAAAATATTTCTGAGATGTTAAGGAATTTATTTTTTAGTGAAGCAATCTATCATAATGACTCTATTATCCATAATAACCAAGAAACAAATGCTATCAATCTAAATTCGAGTAATCTTAGCGATGATTACCGAGAAAAAATTGTGGAAGGAGTTTCTACTGTCGATTTAGTCTGTGGGAGCTTGTTATAAAAAGAAAAGATCTTGATCTTGAGAATTGTCAAGAGAGTAAATTGCTAACTGAATTAGACATGTTACAAAAGAGTTGTGCGAAATATTCATCTGATACTGATAGTTTCTTCAATGATGTCCTGGCGATTGCAGCTGGACTTACAGAATTTATTGCATACAGAATCAAAGTAAAACCGCATAAAACAGTCGTAAGAAAAATGTATCGTATTCCTTTTTTTATATCGAGAGCTAGTCAATGGAATTATAGAGAAAATTCTGCGAGCTGGAATAATTGAACGATCAGATAGTTCGTATTGCAATCCGCTCAGAATTGTCATAAAAAATGATAGTTCATTACGTGTATGCCTCAATGCTCGTTATATCAATGAGATTATTGAGTCTGATTATGAAGCACTACCATTGATCTATGAGTTAATGTGAACATTTTATGGAATATGGAGTATGTCGATAACTGACCTAGCTACGGGATACTGACAGATCGCGTTGCATGATATTTCACGAAAATATACGTCATTTTTGCATGACTCAAAGATGGAACAATTTGGCAGAATTCCATTTTCTTTAAAGACGGCAGGATCAGCTTTCATGAGATCATTACATTTTGTACTCGGTATTCAATTTGAAAGGATTTTGACTCTATACATCGATGATTTTTTAATAGCTACCCCTACTTCAATATATGATTATTTCGAAGCAATAGAATCAGTTTTTACCGTTTTACAAGAAAAGCGTTTTATTACGAAATTGAAAAAGTTCATTTTCTGCAACAAAAAAAAGGTAATTTCCTCGGCGTTTAGCTTCCACTGATGAAATTTTTCCACTCTCAGATAAAATTGCGATTATTAGAAATTTCTCAAAACCTGAAAACCGACACCAATTACAGCAATTTATAGGAATCTGTACGTTTATTCGTCAATTTACTACTCGTCACGCTAATCTATTAGAACCTTTTCGAGATCTTTTAAAGGAGAAAAATCCATGGATTTTTCAAAAGAAACTTGATGAAGCGTTTGGCGTTATGAAGGCTGCGTTTGTCGATAGCATAACATTGATTCACATTATTCCGGGCGCTAAATATAAGTTTCAAACTGATGCAGGCGACCTTGGTTTTAATTGAGTTTTGTATCTATGGGATCAGAATGGAAATCATCGTATTATTTCTCTCGTTAGTCGATGTTTGAATGCTGTCGAGAGGAATTATACAACGGCCGAAAAAGAGCTTTTGGTCATTGCATATTCTTTTACAAAGCTTCGAATATACCTAATAGGTTGTAAATTCAAATAATTACTGATCACAAGGGTCTTACATTTCTGAATACCACATCATATCTAAACGCCAGATTAATTCGTTGGAGTACTGTACTTCAACAATATGATTTTGAAGCATTTTATTGTTTTGGTCGAGATATTATTGTGGCTGGTTTCTTTAGTCGAAATTCTCGAGGTAAGTTTGAAATTGGTCAGCCTCATAGTTTATCTATAGATGTTTTGCAGTTCACAACAGATTCTGATAGTTCAGATTTATTTTGCAATGAGATCGATTTGGGTAAGGACTTACGCGATAATCTAAACAATTTAGAATCATTGCAGGGACAGGAACTTTATATGAAAAACTTATTAATGATTTAAAGCAAAATAAAGTCTTGGACTTTTATATCTTATATGAGATAATTTTATTCCGAAAAGACAAGTATTTAAATCTATGGCAGGTAGTAACACCGAAAACAATCACGAACAAACTGATATAATTGTGTGCATTCAAAATTAGGTCATCCGAGTGTATACAAAACTACAATATATTTAAGACAATATTATTATTGAAAATCCATGAAACTTGATATTAATGAAGTTGTTCTGTCATTTGATTTATGTTAACAAGTTAAAGATCTTAATATAAATATGGAATATCAATACAATCAAACGACTAATTGAATTATATAATTGATAATATATTTATCCATTTGTGTATCTAAGACGACGTAAGATACAAGTCTGGTTTAAAAAATTACTTGTATTAGCGATATCAGATTCGTATTTTGAAGAACTTTAAGTCACTCAATTTCTTAAAAAGGGGGGATGATTTAAGGGGAAATTTAAAGCGAATTTGAATTATGTACTTGTGTGAGATTTCGAATGACAAATTGTGAAGAATAAAAGTCGTTTACCAACATCTAAAAAGAAAGTAGTCAACTGTTTGCTTGATAATGGACGTTTCCGAATCATAAGCCAATAATCGATCGAGATTTGTCGTGTAAAGCGAAAAGGTGCGCAATTTCAGGAAAGCGCGAGCCAAGTTGTGAAATTCTTAGTCGAGTCCAGAGCTCCAAATCAGTACTATCCTTGGCTAAATAAAGGATTAATAATAATAATAATAGCTTGAACAATGTTGGCATAATTTTCACTTGATTGAGATAAAGGATTGCGAAATTATGTCAATTTCTGCTTCGCCCACATAGTTCTTCTAACCGTCGATTTTACATCGACTGCAATATTCTCTTTGATTAAGAGGATCGTAAACAAAATGCGTATGCATATTTTCGTCTGCGTTTGATTTCTTGTTTTATTTATTTATTTGTCATTGTTTATAACTCGTATTTTTATGTCCGTTTGTGAGTGTGAATAGAGTGCCAGGACTGCGGTTTTAAAATAGCCAGATTTGTAGAATTTTGTATCTCAATTACCAAAATTCGTTTCGTTATTATTTTAAATAGATTAAATTTTTTATTAAAAAATTCTTGATTATTTTAATTTAATTGTATATTGACAACTACCTTTTAATATGTGCTAAGTTTTTAATTATTCGGTTACATGTTCATAACGGCGATATACCAGGAATCCAAGCTAGAAGCATAACTGGCATTTCGAGGTCTTCATTGTAAATCACTTTGATCTCGAATATGTTCTAAGATCGGCCAAAAGCTTCAATGAGCCAGTTTCTAAACACTTTGTGTGCATACATTACAATAAAAGCATAATTTTTAAAGTTTCTCAATACAATATCACTTTTCTATTGTATAAGTGCATGTATACACCATTAATAATTGACTTTGCACATTAATAAAACACACATTAGGTACAGAACCATAAATATTGGGAAAAACGAAAAAATTCTATTCAAAACTTTTTCAACTATATAAAAAAATAATTCGAAAATAAGAAAAAATATCAGACTTTTCAAAAGTGAATTCAGTCTTTCTTTCAAAATTCAAGCAATGTGATTGGAATAACATGGTACGTCACCAATAACACAACATAAAAATTTACGTTTTAATTTATCATCACAACGCAATATCACAATATGGAACTGATAACACAGTAAAGTATACTATCAGGATTTTTTCTTTGAAAACTCAATTACTGCACTAGAACTAAAGTAACACAGAAATAGAATCGTATAGATGAGAAATATTAAGAACTAGAGAAAAGAAGATTTGAAATATGAGATTCGCGTATGGCGCACCGCAGCGATTTGGCAGCGCTTGGGCAGTTATTTCCACCTTGTCTACTTTGAAGCTGATCTGCCAGCGGTGTGCGTGACCCTGAGTTAGTTCTTGCCTGCTATCCGCTGTCTTGTGTTGTAACTAGAGAGTACCTTTAAGCCTCATTGCGCTGTGATTGCTTTGGCTATTATAAGATGGTTTTTATTAAAATGACGGCCAAATTGCCGCCCTAGCGCCCGCCCGAATATTAAAAATGTTATATAGGCTAAACAGTCAATAACGACAGCGGCCAATAACAGAAGCGAATGTTTGAAATGCAGCTAAGTAATTGGCCCAGCCTCTGTTAGTCTAGTAGCCGCTATAAACAAGTCGCCACTAACAGTTTTGTATGCTCTAATAGGTCCCCGAGATAAATTTGATTAAAATTTTGTTCGAATGGTTGTATTACATTGGAAATTCGTCTTTTTTATAGCAAATTAATCTTCTAGTTTAAAATTTCATATTTTTTAGTTGAAACTTTAACTTTCTGCTTCAGAATTCTTGAATTTGCTTAAAAAATTCGTTTTTTTCTGTAGAAAATTAAACTTTTTGTTTCAACCTTAATCTTGTTAGTTAAAAATTCAACAGTTTGGTAACAATTCAAATTTCATTCGAAAAAGATGATGGGCTCTTGAATATGTAGTCCGGCACTGTGTTTCCTTCCTTTTCCTAGTGTCTCTCTTTCTACTATCGGTGAGAAAACTATAGACATCTGCCTTTGAAACTTAACAACTCAGTCAAAAAAATGCTAGCGCAACAAAAAACAGTCATTTAAAAGCTGAAAGTGTTCTACGTTAATGAGCTTGAAGACGTTTATGTAAAAAAATTTTGTGTTTGGCAGACTGAAAAATATAAAAAAGTAAGGATTTTTGAGTAAATTTAAGAAGAGTCAAGTTTAGAAAAATAATAAAAATTGTTGCTTAAAAGTACAAAAATATGCAACTATATTATCTTCAGTTCTAATACAGATATTAAAGCGATTCAAACTGCAAACTGTAATGCATAGTCTCTGTATTTATTTTCAATCGCCCGTAAGGATGTGTTAGTCTTATTTTTAGTAAAAATCGCGATATTTCTAGACATCTTTTTTGTTGGAAAACAAGTGACAGAAAGCAGGGGGGGGGGCTCGTTTTTTTTACTGCCGACCGCTGGTCCCTTTCTTTGACCCGTAGCCCGGTGCCATCCAAGCATTCAGAACTAGGGGCCGAAGAATGGCACCAGCGGTCGGCAGTAAAACAAAAAAAGGGCCCCCCTGCTTTCTGTCACTTGTTTTTCAACAAAAAAATGTCTAAAACTATCGCGATTTTCACAACAAAAAAAAAGACTAACACATTCTTCCGAGTGATTGAAAATAAATACAGAGCCGATCAATTATAGTTTGCAATTTGAATCGCTTTAATATCTGTATTAGAACTGAAGATAATATAGTTGCACATTTTTGTACTTTTAAGGTGGCTTGGGCGTTTGGTGCCGTACAATGTGGGGGGCACTGTGGGGGCTATCTATCATGCGATCAGTCTTTATTTGAATTTTATTGATATACGCATATTATAATGTCATCTTAATAAAAAAGTAGAAAACGACCAAAAAAAGTGACAGAAACATATGATATGATATGATATGCTTCAGATAGTCACAGCTATTGTGCAATATTTGCAGTTTTTCATTGAAATTTTTCACCAATGACATCGTCAACCTCCCCTTATTATGGTACTAATCGATTCCTTTTATTTTAAGGCACTCGGATCGGTACTGTGTAGGGATCGCAGTGCGAACCTTACATATTTCTCAAGAAGACTGTACCGCCGGCGCTCGACTCGGCCGAAACAATAGACCCCCCCGACGGCTGGGTCAAGGGTCTGGATGGAAACCCTGTGGTGTCTTTTACTCATTTTGAAGTTACGGCCTCTCAAAAAAACCGAAATTTTTTCCAATTTTTTTCCAAAAATCGCCCTTTTGTTTGTTTCTCTGTGGCTCGGATCCTGATGGCCAGATCTAAAAATGGTCAACAGATGAAAACAAGTAGTCGTAAGTACCTGTAATAAAAAAATTACCCTAACTATAATAGATCGCGAGTTAGCACCTGCCAAAGGTTACCCATTTCCATCTGAATTTACAGGTAAATTCCCAGAGTTCAGTTTTTTTTGTAAATAGCTTGTTTTAGAGGTTGTTACAGAATAATGTTCCTGGAAAATGCATACAAGAAGACATCATTCTGAATGATTAAAAAAATATATTTGTACCCCCAATAGGTCACGAGTAAATATGTCTATTTTTTGGTATTTTTTTACCAAAAAATGCGACTTACGGATTTTCGGTTAAAAAAGCTTTCTTCTTAATTACGCAGAATTAAGTCCTCTTGTATTCATTTTACAGGAACTTTTTTCTGTGATAACCCTGAAACGAGCTATTTACAAAAAACTGAACTCTGGGCATTTACCTGTCAATTCAGGTCGAAATGGGTCACCTTTGGCAGGTACTAACAATGTTTTTTTTTACAGGTTTTCACGTCTACTTTAATTCATTTTCTGACTATTTTTAGATCTGGCCATCAGGATCCGAGCTACAGAGAAACAAAAAAAGACATGTGATTTTTGGCAAAAAATCCAATGGAATGTGATATTTTACGCTTTTTCTACAAAAAAATTTCGTGTTCAAAAACGAAATCCTGTTTACAGAACCTGGCCCTATATTACGCGCCCCAAATGAAGTACTTAAAAGAAAAAAATGACTGACGCAGAAATTACCATGTAAAAGTACCTGATGACTGTTTTATTAACGAAATGACCAAACTGGGGTTGAGCGTTCCCACCTAAAGTATGTAAATGAAATAAGCTCAATGATTTTCAGTGCCAGATAGGAGGAAGTTGGAAGAGACTTTTACGTTCAGTAAAATAATCACATAAGGCTACACTGAAGCAAATAGAGCCTAGTGAAGAGCTATTAAGAACATTACTGACTGAACCCGAACACACGACAAATATTCGATCTTTGACACCTGTTTCCTCCGACTCTAGCGCCTAGGAAGCCATAATACCGAATCATATACTCCTAGGATCATCATCTGGAGCAGCTGCGCAAGGAAGGTTTCGTAATGAAGATCTTTGTTATCACAAACAATGAAGAACTTCTCAACGTGTAGCTGATATTTTCTGGTCTTGATGGGTAAGGGAGCATCACCCTACATTGTTGCCACGATCAACTTGGAACACCGAGGTAACTCCATTGAAAGTGAGAGACATGGTATTAGCAGTTGTCCCGGGGCTCCACGCAATATGTGGCTACGCGGTTTGATATAACGAGTATTCCATCATCCGATAGCCATGTACGCTCGGCTCACGTACGCCTGGTAAAAACATTGTACAGAAAACCAGCAACAAAGCAAGTACTGCTAGAATCCAATTCATTTTGGTATGAAGTCGCTACTACCGTACCGGTAGGAAGATGTTGAAAACTCTAACGCAAGTAAAAGAAAAGGAGAGGCTACTGTCCCGTGACAATGAATCGAGTCAGGTAGTACTAAAGGCATTTCAGGAGGATCAATATTTTTGATATTGTTATTTGAAACAAATGGAAGCTGCTCATTTTCGTAAGTCGATAAATAAAGACACAAAAGGATGGATGCGGATTCGCACATTAAGCAACATTGCTGTCCATAAAAAGCTAAGTTTTTCATTGCTGTGCATTTTTATTGAACCTCATTATCTAATGACTTTTTCTGTTTTTCTTTTTTTATATTTTGGTTTGTTTAATATTATAAGCTTTGATTTGATTTGTTTGTCAGAAGGTTATGCTAAAAAACGGAAATGAAAAGTGGGTGCAGTAAAGTGAAATAACATTTAGGCAATGGTCCGCCGTTTTTGGTGTCACTTTAGTGCTATTAGAGGAAGCCCGACGAATGACATATACCTCTAGTTACGTAGGGATCAACCTCCTACGTAGGTGCTCGTGGACCTAGCTTTCAGAGCCATTATTCCTTCTAATTTTTCAAGAAAAAAAATAATTTTCTTGAAATTATTTGTTTACATTTCAAAACCGGCACTGGTGGAAACATAAACACTATGGGGATTGTGTCGCTTCAATGATTCTGTGGCCCTAATGTTTTGGAAAAGTAATGCAAGGCAACTTTGTATTTCAAGGGCAGGGCGGCCTTAGGTTCAAACTTTTTATGTAACTATGTATGTTAATCACAGGCCGATCTTAACTTAAAAAGGTACTGCAAGACAACTCTGTATGTCAAGGGCAGGATGGCTTTAGCTTGAAAAGGTACTGAAAGACAATTTTGTATGTCGATGGCAGGGCGGCCTTACATCTAACAGATATGGTCATCGGCGTGTCACAGTTTTCGGTGGATCGCTAACAGATACATAACACAAGGGTTTTAAATTTGATAAATTCAACATTTTGACTCTTATTTTGAAAATTTCAATTAATTGGCAGATCTCCATGAAAGTCAGTACGAAGTATGGTAAGTTGTCACATCGCAGACACGAATTTCGGGTACAATTTCAATAATACGAAAAATTGACTTAAGTTACGAAAACTTAATTAAATTATCTTTAGTTGACAACTTAGAAGACTAAATTAGAGCTAATCAATTTAGCTGAATTACTTAAATTCAATAATACCAATCATCCCTAATCAAAATTAAATTCGATGTGCTCAATATTAACAGGATAAATCAAATTGATCAGTTATTTCAATCACTTATTATCCAGTAGGATGAAAGAAGGGTTGTGACCAATTATCATGTAAATCAATAAATCTTATATATTTTAGCTAGAGGAGTTAAGTTATTTTAAAAGTAATAGGTTTCTTTACCAAGCACCAATGAAATTTTGACGAATTGGGGGTAAAAATTAAAAAATTCAAATAGTTTATTCGATTTTTTCTAAATTAATTAAATTGGCAGATTTTCAGTGAAGTCAGTATAAAAGGGATTAAGTCAGTATGAAAGGGATTTCCGAAAAAAATTTGAGGACAGAATAAAAAAATTCCAAACAGTAATCGAAATTTTGAAAAACGCATTAAAGCGGTAGAGATGGATGTCATAGATAGGACGTTTGGAAATTCTGCATATACAGATATAATTTAAAAAATAAAAATAATAAAAAATTCAAATCACGATTAGGATCTTTTTTATTAATTCAGCAGATTTTCATTAAAGTCAGTACGAAGAAGTTTTTTAAGTCTTTAAATACAAATATACATACTAGGTACCAAGATACAAAATACAGGGAGATTAAAGCGACTGCAATAATTATAGAGGACTTAGCTTATTGCCAGGTGTATACATATGAAACCGGTATTTTTTCAAGAAAAAAGCACATTTATTTCAAGAGAATGATAACAAATATTTTATTCAAAAATATGCGCCCTCGCTGGCTACACATTTTGTCCACCTCTCAGGCAATTTATGAATACCTTTCCAAAAAAAGTCTTCGTTTTTTGAAGCAAACCAGTCATCGAGC
>NC_046658.1:5942171-5969329 GCF_010883055.1 Belonocnema kinseyi
ATACGCCAATTAGCACAAATGGTAAGTTCCGACAGTGCCTACAAGTGTGCCTACTAGACGCTAGATGGCAATACCGGTTTCATATGTATACACCTGGTAAGTATCGCAAGTACAATATACTCAAAAATACTTAGCTTGAGGCAAATCTTACAAAAGATTTTGAGAGTAGGAAAACAAGTTTTCTGTGTAAGGGCAAATGGGAAGGGCTTTATATATTCATGGTTATTTATATTATTTATGAACAAGTATTTAAGAATGGCCTTTTTGGACAAGGAAGGTATGGATCTCGAAACAGTAAGGGTACGTGGGTTAGCGTTCGCAGATGCTGAGGCTTTTATGGCAGAGGCAATCGAAGGCTTACAAAGAATTTTGAATAAACTGAATGCAAGCATGAGGAGCATGGTCCTCGAAATTAACGCAAATAAAACAAAAACTATGCTGTTCGAAGGAAAGAGTGAGAACACACTATGCAATATTTTATTAAATGATGAAAGAATTGAACAATCGAGACATGGACTTATCAAAAAAAGATAAGATTAAAATGAACGCAATTGATATGAGATTCATGGGCATGATGTGCGCGAAAACTGATGGACAAAGTGAGTACTGAGATAATTCCGAAAGAATGTGGTGCAGAAGAGACGCTAGAGAAGTATGCCAGGACTGAAAAGTATGGCGGCAAATAGTTAATAAAAAGAGCGTCAGTAGAGTGAATGAAGCCTGAAGCAAAAGACCTTAGACACTAATGGACCCAAGTAGGAAAACTCACATAACGACTTTGTGAAGATCTTCACTTGGGGTGATTGCTAGAGGAATTGATCAGCAACCTGGGTCGGAGCAGTGTTGCGGAACGAACGTGTTATTTAATTAAATTACACGAGAATTTTGGATTAATCTAAAAATTTCATATTCCGTTCTCACATTACTCCTTTCCCCATTGAGTCAGTAACGCCCACCCTGAAAGAAAAATGGCTTAATAGTGTAATAATAAGCTCACTTAAAATATTTGAATCCACTATATAAAAATCAAAACAGAAAGAAAATCAAACACATTCGAATTTTATGATTATTTTGGGCTCCCAAATGCGCGAACAAAAATCCAAAAACTACCCATATTTTAAAAAAAAACCACCCCCTTGCGAAAAATAAAATGTGTAAAACACAAAATGCAACAGGTTTTTGGCTTATTCTGTGCTCTCAAACGCATCATACAAAAATTCAGAAAAACCAACCCCACGTACAAAAAGAACATCCCATTAGTTAAGGTTTAAAGCCCAAAAATCGGAGTGGGTATTTTCGAGAAGCCCAACAATCAGAGACTCTTTCATTCTTGGGCTCTAACCCTGAATGTATCAAATTAATCCCTGTCTACCACGTATACATGACTTTGTCAAAAAATAATATTTTTGAGAATTTTCCACTTTCAATGGAGTCTCCGATTTTTGGGCACCTCGAAAATACGCTCTCCTATTGTTGGGCTCCAACCCTTAACGTTAAAAAACAGTCTCTTGTTAACAATGAAACATGATTTTGTCCAAAAATAATCCTTTTGGAATATTACAGTGTAAATAAAGTCTCTGATATTTTTCAAATTTTACAGTACAAATGAAGTCTCCGATTTTTGGGCTCTTTAAAAATGCCAACATCAAGGTTTAAGCTTTTACTAATGGGTTGGTGTTTTTGTACATACGGTTAGTTTTTCTGAATTTTGGTGTCGTGCATTCGAGAGCCCAAAGTAAGCCTGAAATCTGGTTTATTTTGTATTTTGCATATTTTATTTTTCGCAAAGGGTTGGATTTGTTGAAAATGGGGATAGTTTTCTGAATTTTTTGTTATGCTCTCTTTAGCCCAAAATAAGCTCAAAATTCTGGTGTTTGATTTTGTTTTTCTTTCAATTTTATATGGTGGATGTGCTAGCTTGATTAAAGTCAGGACCTCTACTCGAAATCTGAAGTTTCAAAAAAAGTAGTGAACCCCAAAAATCAACAATGCAGACCAAAAAAAGCCCAAAAATAGCCCAAAATTCCGATACAAAGAAATTTGGTAATTTCGTTTGTGGAGATGCTAGCTTGATAGACCTGCGCATTAGTTTTAACAGATGATAAAGTTCTTAGGGCAAAATTAGTCCATTATTTTCGGAGAATATTGGGTAAACTCAATAATAACATAAAGTACATGGGTTCTCAGATTAACATAAATAAAATAAAAATTATTTACTGATGAAGAAAATATAGGTGCAGGGATATCTAGATGTATAAAGAATGTTAGGAATGTTATCAAAAGTGTAGACGCCATTACCAGAAGTTAAAATGTAAAGAAAAACAGTAAAATTTAAATATTTATTTCTGTACATACATCCAATGTCATAAACGCTAGTGAGAATTGGATGTAGCAATAAAAAGATAGGAGTAAGTAAACTGAAAACAGATGTTACATAATTCCTGGAAAATAAAACGTATAAAAGATAAATCAGTAGGAAGTGGATTGCCAAAGGATGTAGTGTAGAAGAAACTTTGATTATCTTAAGTGAATTTTGAGATGGTTTGGTCATTTCGAGAAAATGTATGAAGGACTTGTAACGAGGGAAGTGTGGAGAAAAGTCCATCTTTTAGTTCTCATTATCGGCTGCCTTGGAGGTATGAAAGTTTTATTTCTTAGTCAACTCTAAAAAATTCCAGCTTGCCAGCATCAGGCTCAGTCCATTGCGAGCCAGATGCAAAGGCTATTTTTCAGGGATCTCTTCATCTTGTTTGTCAACACTGTTCCTCCTAACAGTATACAAAGTTTGGTAGCTCTAAAAAAATAGTCAATGTAGATAAAAGTTTATTTTTCGGCCAGCTGACCTTAGAAAATTGACTTGCTTACGCTTCTACATTTTACAAAATTTTCTTACAAACTGCCTCTTAAAAAACTAATATCCATCCACATCTTATCTCTAAGACCACTCGCTCTTATAGCTTAGCAATCCTTTCTCTTGTCTTGCCTCGCTTCACGCGAATTTCACGAACTTCTTGTTTTGCTTTGCATTGCCAAACTCTGCCTCCACGGCTTATACCTACTACTTATCTTCTATTAACAATATTTACAGTTTTCTTACAATTTACTCCCCCTTTAAATGTTGTCTTCTTAATTCCTCTTTCTCTTTCCTTCTCTTTTTTTCATCTTACTCAACACTCCATTCACCAACGCTGCTGCCATTTTGTTCCCACATTCATGCAACAAAGCTTCATGCTTATCCCACTCATTTCTACCTCTATACACTAATCCAACCAGAGCTCTACTTTTGCTTTCCACTTTCCGCATAACTCACACATCCTCTATATTTATTATAATCCTTCATACTTTCGCATCTCATCCTCGCTATAAATTTTTGAATTCCTTCCTCACCTTTCTTACACAAATATTGCGCTCTCTCCTTTGGCATAATCCACCCATAGTTCCCGTTAAATCTTGACTCCCTTATTTTCTCCTACCCTTTCGCCTTCTCTATCAATGCCATTCTTCTTAACTATCTCATATACTTAGTTTCCTTCCTCGTGCATCTTTCTCGCTTCATCCATCTGCAATCCATTCGTTCTAAAATACATTTACCACCACACCTCCACACCTCCACTCCATAAAATAAGACATTCATTACCTAGTTTCCTTCCTCGTGCATCCTTCTCACTTCATCCATCTACAATCCATTCGTTCTGAAATACCTTTACTTCCACACCTCCACTTCATAAAATAAGACATTCATTACTAGCGAATGAAACAATTTTATTCATCTTCCAAAATAATCTACAAACAAGCTCATTTACAGCACCCACACTTACTTCATCACTACATTTGCCCTTCTCACTCTCTTTTGTATATGACCATCAACTCCCCCATTCCTCCGAATGGGGGATACTTTCGTAGCCCTTCTATCAAATTCTTTATCGCCTAAGTGCTGCACCTTCTATAATTTCCCTGCCTTTCCCTATCTCCTTTTTTTAATCATTAGTATGATCAACCTCTGCCTCCATCCTTTTATAAATCCTTCCCCCTTCTTAATCTTGTCACTACCCCCCTTAGCCTCTTTCTGACCTCTTGTGTGCCAAACAGCCACGCTTTGTTTTGTACCCCGCCCAGCCCTGCTGCCTTAGACCTTTTCAGCTTCCCTATCTGCTTCTCTATCTCCTTATCATTCAACTCCTCTCCTTCCTCATTTCTACGTACTCCTCCCTTTTCGAAGTTTCTTCTTTTAACTTTCGATACTTCCTTTTCACCTTTCTTTTAATCTTTTGATATTCCCTACTCCAGCACGGCTTCGCCATTTCTTTCTTCTCATTTCTAAATACCTTCTTTTGCACACACCCTTTCACTTTCGCTGTCAGATTCTCCCATATCTTATCCACCAACTCCTCCTCAAATCTTAGCCTTCCTAACTCCTTCTGATACTTCTCTATCGCCTCCCTCGCACATGCCACGCTCTCCCTTTACGACGCTTGTTCTCCATAATGTCTTCTGCTACGCTCCCTTTTCACCCAAAAACTTAATGGCTGATGATTTGATTCCACCCTCCTTCTACCAAGAATTTCTCTGTCTCCTCCCACATTGCATATTCATTATGATATAGTCAATCACCAATACACCCATCTTACTCAAATACGTGTATTCTCAATCTTCGTCCCCTGTTTCCATACAATTTGCAACCGCCTTACCTTTATCCTCCATCCACACTCTTAGAATCTCCTCCTCCTCATTTATTATCTTATCTTTCGAATTCCTTTCGAACTACTACTATACCCTACTCTCTCTCTCTTCTAGTAAGTCTTTCACACGTTACCCCTTTTATCTTTACTACCCTCACTTGCACGCCCTCCCCTATCCCTCTCCATGAACTTCTTCCTCTGATTCATCCCTAATGCCTGTTATAATTCCCCCAATAGCCGTTCTTTCCTCTTTACTCTGACCGCCTGCTAGAGCCTCCACCCATACCTCCTTGACAACTTTGGATATACTCTATCCCATTGCTTTCTCCCTAACCACATCTCTACCAATCACACCGCATCAAATTCATTGACATACATCCAGAAATCTTCATCATTCTTCTTTACCCCTGATACTTTCCAGTACAGCAGTTTTACTACTCCCCCACGCCCTACTTCCCGCGAAAAAAATTCCCGTGCACTCACAGAGCTTCCCGCCTTTCAGTCCTCTGTACATTCTCTGTACATCGATTTTCTTTCTCGTGAAATCTTGATCGATGAAAACCTTCTTATCTCTTATTCTATTTTTGTTTCGGAAAACCCCCAACTTTTCTTCCTAACTCTCCAGTTCCACAACCGCCACTTTATTCTCCTGTTTCCACTCCAACCTAATTTTCCCTGCCTTGCATTTCTCTCAACCTATGCTCTGTAGCGACACTTTTACTCCCTTTCTTTTCTTATCTGCCTACAATTTTTTCTTCATTCACAACTCCATTGTTCATATCCTCTCCCTATCCGCTCTCTCCTCCTATTCTTTCTTATGGTCTCCGACTATCTCTACGATCATATTCTCTACCTATTCCCAAATACCTTTCTTCTAGTCCTCCTCATGTCAACTACTTCTATTTCCCGACTGCCCTCCACCCCCTTGAGCCTTTTTCCGCCCTTTCCTTCTACACCCTAATCTCTTCTTCCATATGCTTCATTTCAATGTCTTTTTCCTGCCTTATCGACACCACCTCATTCTATAATCCTTCTACTTTCTGCCTAAGCTTTTCTACCTGCTTTTCCCATTTCTCATCTCTTATCCTCACGTTCTCCTCCATATTTTCCATCTGATCTATAGCCCCCCATACGTCTTCTGGAAACCCCCTGATCTCGCTTATCAATACTCCGAGAGCCTCTTGCTCCGACTATCCATCCATTTTTAAGTGTGCGTGGGGAGAGGGGTGACATTCCCATCCGTACGCTTTATTTAAACGGTCCCTGTACAGTGCCTTTTCCCGGACTATCTTTTCTGCCTCTCTTCCTCTTCAAGAGATCCTCCCCCTCACTTAAGCTAGATGCTCTCTGAAACGCCTTCTTGGTTTCTTCCCTCCGTTTTTTCATGCTTCTCAACGTGCCAATCGACACAGGGCCACTCCCAGTTGGCCGTCGTGGCCTGTAGAAAATTTCCTCCCCGTCGAATTTAATGCCTGCACTGCATCTCCCCTAACATCCTCCAGCACTACGCGAACGAAGGTTAGCCCCCTAGAAGGTCCAAGCTTTTGCCCACAAACTTCCCTGATCCATTGTCAGCCTAACCTCACTTTCCCTTGTTAGCTAAATCCTACTGCATAACTAGTCCAAAAATCTCCTCACTGCATGTCACCACACACCCCCTTACAACCGCCGCGGACATGCACGCACGTCTAGAGGTAAAACCTTCACATACAATAGTGCCGCCTGCCGTGTAACGTCATTCACGGCTAAACAACCGAACTGTAAGGAACAGCCTTATACAAAGTATCTTGCGCAAAGTTACCGTTCTTGTACAAGGGTAAAGCTGGAAGTACCATTTTGACAAAATAACGTCAGGCCTATTTTTAACTTTGAGGCTTAATCAATACCAAAAACAGAAATTTTGGACTTTGCATTTTTTTTAAACGCATGGTACTGGCAGCTTTACATAATGCTAGCAGTACCATGATAGAAACATTATTCATATCGCATTTTTCTTGAACAGAAATTGTGTGCTTATTTAGGGCTTTTGTATGACCCCCGGCACATTTCTTTTAAACAACCTCTATCATAAAAAACTACCCTTAAAAATAAATATGGACTAATATTAAAAGTGATTACGTCGGAAATGAAAGCTCATTCTACGCTCTTCAACGTCCCAAAAACAAATCAGTTACGAGCAAATCTAATCTAATCTAATCTAATCATAATAATTGCCCTCTTCTCGCAACGGTTGAAAGTGTTTTTTATGATATGGCTAATAGGCAGAAGAAGCCTATAAAATGGTATGGGCCAAGAATTCGGCGAAAAGAAGCGATATAAGCTGTACTGCTCCCTTCAGACATCAAAAATGCACCGCGAGCACTGAAGCTGAAGAAAAATTAAATTTCAAACAGTCTTACAACCTACATATAGTGGGGACCTCTATTATTATCAACTTACATTTTTGTCCCAGTCATTGAAATCTACTTCAATTCTGTATTCACTTTTTTTTGACTGCATGGAATTCAATTCTTTTCAATACGCCTACGTTATATTCTTAACTAAAAGTTCAGTACTGTTTAATGTTTATGCTTATGTAAATAATTAATTTTTCCAGATCAGGAACAGACAGAGAAGAATCGTTACAATTAATGAATAGTCTAAGTTTTATCTTAAGTATAGAATACTTGGCAGACTAAGAGCATTTTTGAGAACCACACAGATCACTCACTCGTTTAAATAGAAATTTTTGTAAGAATTAATAATTAGTGTCTTTATTGAGTTAATCACTTTACTGATCTGAAAAGATCGGACAACGATCTGTCGCGATTCATAGCTGCTCACACACTATTTTTTCTTGAGCGGCAAGGCCATCATCACACACTCAAACTGAGAAATCGCGTGACTTTAAACATTCATTTAAATAACAAGGAAACCAAAAATAGCTTTGAAATAGGCGATGTCGATAAATTGAACAATTTTCAATCGCAGAAAATCTCATAAAGACGAAATATTAGAACTTTAAACATACTGTCCGCCTCGTGAGTGATAACTGCACGATGAAAGGAAAAAAACAATAAGTGCATAATCTAGTATTTGTCAAAAACGCAAATTCCGCCCGCGGTAAACAAACAGTATAAAAGTTACAAAAATTTAATAGTCTTAGCCGCCTGCCATAATCCACTTAGATAGAATAATTTCTTTTAAATCTAATTAATAATAGTAGTTCAGATTTCGCTCATTTCTTTCGCTCTGACTAGTAACAGACGCGGAAAAATGATAGGATGGTTATCACCAAAACTAATAGGAGCATGCCGTAGTCTTCCACCTAACCTAAAGAGATTTTTGGAATCGAAAAATGGATTCAAGCTTTTTAATAACGAGTTCTTTGGAACCACTCTATGTTCTTCGTTCAAAGCTCTTATCTCATTAGAAAAGAAATTTGCCTGGACAAATTTAATTCAAAATATAACAGCTTGTTGGATTTCAATCGTATTAAGAGAAATAATGGAAAATTTGGGTTTATGCTTATTAGGTTTTGAGTGCTTGAACAGAAAGGCATCAATAAAACTTTTACAATAGGCCGTTACGCGAAGCAATCTTGGCCAAGAGAAGAATTTATGCATCAAGTTAATTGGACTTTTGAACACACTCAAAACATGATAACTTTCTAGTGGCCGCTGTTCTAAATTTGATTGCGAGGGGCTGCATGGCGATTTTCAGGCCGTTTTGAGGAATGCAAAGTTAACCAAGTTGGACCTTGCCACCATGAGGAATGCCTTATAAACTTTTCGGGCGTTAGTCCCCGAGTAGTGCAGTCAGCCGGATTATCTTTAGTAAAAAACGTATCGCCATTTCGCGCGAGGTACCAGCTTATGAACTAGGAAAATTCTATTGGGGACAAACACAAGCTAATAGGAAGGATGTTTTTCTAGCCAAGCCAAAACTGTTACGGTATCAGTGTGACAGTAGACAGGTATTTTATCCAATGACATAGTTTCCATGACAAACTTAAGTGGCTTAGTTAGCAACGCACTTCCACACAACTACAAACGAGGAATTGATACATATTTAACAGGAGCTCCTTTAAATTTAGCCATTAGTAGACAAACATGAGCCTCCTTTAAATCTTCACTAAGAATTCTAATGTAAACGGAAGCTGAATAAGCCTTTGACGAAGCGTCAGAAAAGCCATGAAGCTCGAATTCGGAGTTTATCTGCAGTTGTTGTGTCCATCTGGGGACTTTAAGTGCTTCTAATTTTTATAGAGAACCATTATAATTTAACCACTGAATTTCAAGATCATCAGGTAGTCTGCCGTCCCAGTCGAGTTTACGCAGCCAAAGTTTCTGCATTACAATTTTTGCTACTATTATGACTGGAGTTATCCAACCCATAGGATCATATAACTTGGCTATTAATGAAAGAAAAATCCGTTTTGTTGGATTTTCGACTCAAGAAGAAGTTACTTTAAGAAGGAATGAATCAGAGTCAGGATCCCAAAATAAACCAAGAACCTTCAGCTGAGCATCATCCGCTAACGGAAATTTAATAGCACGTTCGTGTTCTTCAGAAGGACAATCTTCCAATAGTTCGGGTCCATTTGCGGCCCATTTTCGCAAATGGAAACCACCAGCTTCGAATAATAGTGTGACTTGAGCTCGCGCCTCGTTAGCTTCAATCTGACTATTTGCACCAAACAAAACATCATCGACGTAAATATGATTTTCTAATATAGTTTGGGCTAAAGGAAATCTATTTCCTTCATCATAAGCTAACTGCTTAACCACTTTGTTAGTTAAATAAGGAGAACAGTTAGTACCGTAAGTAACGGTTAAAAGTCTATAAGCGACGAGCTTTTTATCAGGAGAAATCCAGATATAATGATATCTATATAATGATATATATAATGATTGAAACCATTTCAAAATTCAGGATATTTAAATAGGAAAACAACCGAATGTAAAATCCCTTTTTAAAGTCCTATAACAAAATTTATTAAGAGAATTCCTGAAAATAAAATCAAGATTCTAACGACCAAATTTGGACAACCACCACAAAATGTTCCCATTGGAATCTGAAAAAAGGAATACTTCTCTCCCCTCCCTTCCCCCTAAAAAATAAAAAATAAAAGAAAATTATTCATCTTTACTTTGGACGAAAACAAAAACGACGAAAGAAAAATGAGAAGGCAACCAACCAAATCCCCTTCCCTTTTTTATTTCTTTCGTCCTCTTTGTTCCCACCATTATCAAATCCCAATAAAAATCATTTTAAATAATATGTATAATAATCACCAACGTTTCGACACTCATACAGCATCCTTATCAACGCAAAAAATAAAATAAAATAAAGTAAGGTGAGGTGAGGTGAGGTGAGTTGAGGTGAAAAAAAAGAAAAAAAGAAAAGAAAATTATTCATCTTTACTTTGGACGAAATTGAAAAGGAGGAAAGAAAAATGAGAAGGCAACCAACCAAATCCCCTTCCCTTTTTTATTTCACAAGATAGAAATCAAACTACTAGAGAAATTATTTTGTATTGCGGAGTACTTTAAACTGCACAAACTCTAAACACAGCATCTTTTAAATTGACAGCATTATCCCAAAAAAAGTGAAAATCTTAAAAGCATTCAGCTTTACCAAGATAGCCTGAGCCGCTGATTCCCACCCAACGAAATTACAGAAGAATAATCTTATCGCCAATTCTGCAAACAACCTATTTTTGACAAAACAAGTTTTAAACTGCAAAACCAACGAGACGAAACATACAATTACGTGTGCATGTACTTTGAATTTCGAGGTTTTTTTAGGAGAACTTGTGAGAATAAGTCCATCACGTGGCGCCACCACACTACTATGCCGGCCGAGCGGCAGCTAGCCTGCGACGCAACAGTCAAAGCACCAAAAGAATAAAAATTATATTTGCGGAATAAGGCCTAAATACCTTTCAGGTATTTTTGTGTTTTTTTCAAGGATCTCAGCTTGCAGTGGATGAAATCAAAAAATCTAGAAACTGGGTGAAACCTCGTATCCAGAAGAACAAATTGCAAAGTCGCACAGTGATAAATATAGGAAACAATTCGAGCCACGCGAGGATTTTAATCAAATGATAACAATTTTTTTTTAATTCTTCTCTAAAAATGTCATATTTAATATTTCCAGTGAGAGAATTTTTATAAATACCCATATACTTTTTTAATTAAACATGAAATGGCTTGCCTCAACATCAGTGGAAATTGTTCGAAAATCACACAGGACTAAAAAATATTTTCGGGAGTCCAGATAAAGTTGACTAGGTGTTTTATATGTTTTTTGGGTCACTGAATACGAATCCATCCTCAAAATGACTTCAGCATGTCAGGATATTGATAAAATTAAGCCGTTTCATGGTTAATTAAGAAAAGTATGCAGGTATTTATAAAAACTCTCTCACTGGAAACATTAAATATAACATTTTTAGAGAAGAATTTAAAAAAATTCATCATTCGATTAAAATTCTTGCGTGGCTCGAATTGTTTCCCATATTTATCACTATGCGTCGCAGATCCTCTGCATTATCTAATTAACGTTACAGCGCCATCCGGAAAATGCCCTCATTTTTTCGAAGAATTACAAGAACCTAATGCTCCGTACACACGCTGCGATTAGATAAAAGCATATATATAAGAAAATGCAGGTTCCTGCCTCGCAGGTACAAAAGTCCAAGCAAAGGCGTTTTGCTACACGGATTTCGCACACCCAGAAACACAACTGGAAGTCGAACTGCATATGCCTACCTTCCTAATTCAAATTTCATATCTCTGGAAAAATCTTTACCCGATATACCCCAACTATGAACTGTCGAGGCGCATCGGACAAAAGTCACATTCGCAGTCATTTGGGCAACCTGGTAATTCTTTTTCAATTTTTATTTGGGAAACCTAGCGCTGTCGCGAAACTTTCGTCCAGGTCAACGAAAATTTCTTTTATTGTCGGCACGGGAATTAGCGAAAGTGAAACGCCGGGATTGATTCGGCAGCCGGGCAATGATATTTTACGATCCGTACGTTTAAATTAAAAAATTAAAATCTCCTAGCGACGGGAGAAAGGGAATAACATGGACAACCTGGTACGGGCTGGAACTACCCAGAATTTCATCCGTACGAACTTTGAGATCGAACATTAAAATGATTTCTTTGTAAATCTAGCCCTTGAGCCGTAAACCCCATCAAGTTCAATGAAAAATTCTTTATTATTTTCAGTATGGGAATTAATGGAAGTAGACCGCCCGGATCGGTGGATTTAAACAGTTAAGTTCAAATTTTCTATTCAGACGTTAAATCAATTAGAATCTCCATTTGACGGTGGCCGTGATTTTACCTGCTTAAAACGAAATCTGAAATTGACCTAGAAGAAATGATCCCTTTCCGAATCTCAAAACGAAAAGAAGCAATTTTCTCGGAAGGTTGCAATTCTCTGTTATGAGAAAAAGATATATTTTCTATTTTCCACTAAATCCTTTCCGATTAAATTTTTCTCTCTTTAACGTGGAGGAGTACTGTTAAGAAATATATTGGTGATCTGTATCGTTATTTTACCGTATTTTCTGTTCTCTTTACATATGTAATAAGCCTTTAATTCTGATGTTCTCAATTTTAGGATAAGTGCATATTTATTGTTTAGGGTAGCTTTCAAGATAGGGGTTGTTTTTGAAAACTCGTAGCTTCTGGAGCCTAAAACTTTCCACCAAAAAGCTAAATATAAAATAATAATGATAATAAAAATAACAATAAGATTGTAGCTCTAAGATAGCATCCAGAGGTGAAACACTTATCACCAACTGTGCCGTCTGCTGCGTAAGTTCATCCGCGGCTAGAGACTGGACTCTCAAGAACAGTATTGTATGAAGTATCTTGCGTGAATTTCCTTTTCTTGCTTAACTTCTAGGATAGAAGGAGCAACAATAGATGACGTGAACATTTCGATTGCGTCGGAATTGATTTCTTTAAGGAACGATGATTGTATCTGTTGTAGCCTTCAATTTCTTACATAAATAATAATAATAAGAATAATAATTATAAAACCGAATAACAAAGGTGTTCTCACGTTGGTATTGCGCTAGGACTTGAACTTTCTTCTCATGACTTTGACGGCTATTTTGGCTGTAGAACTACTACTGACAAGATTTGCCATGCAATACAGGCATATAATGAAGAAGAGAGGAACTCAAAAGAGCATTCATACCCATAGATAATAATGGAAAGTATTTTAAAGAGTTTAAAACGCTTATAGCTTCCCGCGGATCATTCGAGCGCCCCTAGAGCCGGCCCAGGGCTCCACAGAATGCGGAACGGTTGTAATTGTGAGCTGGCAGATGGTCACGCACATCTCACTAATCAAGCAGCTGGCCAGCAAGAACATCTGCGACAAATGGTAAACAGTGGAACGTCAACTGTGCCTTCTGAAAATGCTTTGGCTGGCGTTAGCTATTTGCAGCCAATCACCTCGACAGAAATACCGTGAAAGAGCATCAAGTAAATACCACAATAAAAGAGGAATTGGTGCATTTCTATTACGAAAGTCCGAAGTTTTAATCGAAAATTGAAAAAGGATACAACATAAAAAAGAAATTTGATGCAAAGTTTCCTGATATAAAAAAGTCGCACTAAGACCTACAACAGGATTCCTCAGATTCTTAAGTAAAAGTATGAAAAGATATTCAGGACTAATATACACATCATAGAAGACCGAGCCTTGAGATTAAACGATAGGTTGATTTGGCATGGAAAAATATCAGTTGTTAACATCAGCAGAGGTTAAGCAACCAAAAGGTGATTAAAATGGACATACCATGTGAACAAAGATGTTATGCACCCTTATTTTTTGACAGAGAAATATAGGAAAAGTGTGAGCAGACAACGAAAACTTGATTGAAGGTGAAGGAAACGAGGTGAGGGAGGGGAAGTATTGGGAAAGGCAAGAGAACAAAAAGTGCAGAATACATGAATGGTAGGAAGAAACATGGGGGCATGTGTGGGAAGGATGTATGAAAGGAATGGAAGATGAAGGAAGCTGGAAAGAGAATGTGTCCTCACGATTTCTACTAAATAAAAAGATATATGTAAAAATCAGCAACAGAGGTTCAAAAAAAGTATTTGAACTCTGATGCATTTACCTAGTATTGCGTCCAGTCTCCATAATTGGCGATTATAGCTTGAAAGTGTCCACGCATGCTTTCCACTAAACTTTCAGCCATAGTGAAGGGTAAGGATCTCCAAATATCATTCAGGTGTTGAGTGAAGTCTTTAATGTTGAAGACACCCTTTCCAGAAAGCTTCTGCTTCCGCTTTACAAATTTCAAGCATCCTTTCGGCGTTCAGGTTTCCTATGAACAAATTCAAGATGGCAAAACCCAGTTTGCAGAAGCAACCTCACACATGGACTTTGACCGGATGCTTAACGCTGCATTGTAGAAATGGTAAACCGTGTACGGACCACACAAGTGCTGTATGAACCTTCGCCCAGAATGACAACTCATCTGTGAACACTACGTTTGACCAGTCGCGTTAGATATTTTCGTTCGCCCATGTCAGTCGCAATTTAAATTTGCTCTACTTTCAAGAACAATTTCAGCACTGTGCTCCTCTATCCATAGCCTAAGAATCACAAACGACGTTGTATCTTTCTTAGGCTCATATTTACTGCCTTTGTTGACAAAACTTTTTGGACTTATCGCAAATTATAGGTTGGTTCTTCTCAAAAAACTTGATAATGATTTTATTCTCCTTTTTCGAGGTCACACGTTTATTACCCCTGTCTGGCAAATCGTTAACGTTTTCTACCTCTTTATAACGCTTAATACACTTTCTCGTATAGCGCGCAACCGCTAAAAAATAATTTTGAGTCTTTTTGGATGCATGCACAGAAACACGGCTTCGAACCGACTCTCTTAGGCTACACTCATTGCGCAAAACGTCTTTCCCTTGCTTCAAAACAAACGATACTGGGGAAAAACTTGTGATGCATCTTAGACTAACCTTCCCTGAGTCCCACACTATAGATAATTTATTATTCAGACGTAGGCTATTCTGGTGGAGCTAACAATGCTCTTTTGGAATTGACGTAGATGAAGGAGTTAGAGGGTGCTAAAGGAGCGCATGAGAGAAAATGAAAAAAAAGGAAACGGAAGTCGCTTAGATTAATAGTAAATTATATAGTTGTAAATAGTTGATAGTAAATATTGTAAGTATTAGTTATGTAATAGCACATGTAGACTAAAATGCGGTTGCATTCTCATTCTCTCTCTCTCTCTCTCAGTCGCTCTCTCGCTCTCAATTGCTCCCTGAATCACTCGTTAGCTAACACGTCCTAAATTGCGCTATCCAAGGAAATAGAAATATGGATCTAGATATAAGATTTCGTGTAAGTATTTGCAAATAACGGTAAATAGAAAAGATAATGTTTTATATAAATATGTAGGCGAAAAGATTGCGAGGAATAGAAGCCATGTAAACCCTTAGGGGACACATTATGAATAATAAAGAAAAAGCAGATCTAGATTCTGTTTCCACTATTGTTTCGGCTAGAAACGAGCTCAGAGCCAAAAAGCGGTCTACAAGATCTGGAACGATAAGATATAAATGTCGTTTCTTTAAAGAACGGAACGAGCAAAATTATCTTTCCATTTAGAAATGGCATTTGGAACGAACCTGGAATCATTCGAAAAATAACCAGATCCGGTTGAGAAACGGTTGATTTTTCGTTCAAGTTTTGACAACGGTGCACTTTTTCAACAGAATTTACAAAGAAATCATTACAAAAATATTAAAAGAAATAAATCCAAAACAAAATATGGTCCAAAAAAGTTCGAGCGACAGCAACCCGCTTGGAACAATAGAAAAGAAAGAATTCATTTACATCAATATCAAGGGGTGAAGTCCATGTAAAGTCTTAACAAGAATTTTCCTGATTGAATCATATTTGGGTGCTACGAGTATGCAGTCCTAAACTATGAAAGAAAAATTCCCCCAAATAATTTTTCGAAATTCGATTAAATGTTGGAAGTATTGCACTCAGAAATGTTTGGTAACTTTTTTTCTTTCTAGATCTTTGGTTTTCATTGACCTATTTAACTTTTTAGGGCCTCAGACCGTTTGCTATATCACGTAATTTCAAATTTAGAAATGATCGTGAGGAAACGCAAATTTTTACATATTTTTGAAAACAAGCAAAAAATGAAATCGTGCTTGAAAATACTTCTCTTCAAAAGAAGCCACAATTATGCTTCACAAGTAGTCCTCTAAGTTTTATTTTTTGATCGTCAGTGGATAATTAAAATTATAATAAATTGCAAGGTTCTGCACGGCGCAGCGACGTGGCTACCTCGTAGCGTGAGGCAGTGTTTGACTTTTCAGAGACATCAATGTTTTATAACAGATTGATTAATGAAATTTGAAAATAGAGATAAAAACTTTTGTGAGCAGTATTTTTTATTGTAAAGTTATTACTCCGGTTTTAAAATACGGTTACTCTATTAAAATATTTGGAATCAGGACAGAATGTTCGAAATTGTATGTCATATATTATTAACTGCATTGTTTTATTTTAATTTTGCTCATTTAACACCGACTTTACCATTTAAACTCTAATTCGACATGTATACATTTTAATGGAATGCTAATTTTAAAGTGTTATCGATTTCTTCTCTCATTCTTATTCCTCTATCGTTAAGTCATATGCTTTTAATGAGTGAGAACTTTGCGTACCTTCTGCAAGAAAATTTTAATCGTCGTCCGATCGTTAAATTGAGTACTTTTATCTTCGTTTTAGTAGATGAGTTCGAAATAATAATTGTGTATCAGATTTTACATTATTTGATATATACCAGCTTGATTTTTTAGAGCAACTTCTTACTATTGAAAAAGTGTGTTGTGTTCTTCATCTAAGTGACCCGTCTTTCATGAACTGAATGTTTGTGAATAGTGTTGTAGTCTAGTCCTATATTTCTGTAGCATTAGTAATCTGATTTCCGTACAGACGATGGAAGTTTGTTACAGCAGCCGTGCTTTTAAGAATAGCACCAATAGCATCACAAGGCCTTTTGCTATTTGACATTGCCTAAAAATTTCATTATGCTTTACATTCAAAATCTTGCTCGTGGAGTGTTATGTTGTCAAAGTTTTTACGATTTTTGTACCATGCTGCTAAACGAGCAAGATTTTTCAGGTACAGTGGAATGGAACTTTCATAAAGCATGCACACAGCAAAGCCCTCGTAATGGTATTGGTGGTAACCTTAGAAGGGTGGCTGCTAAGATAAATCTTTAGCGCCCGTACGACAATCAAATAACTAATGCTATAAAAAGGTACTAAAATTGATAAGCATTGATAAATATGCCTAGATGACTGCTAGTTACTACAATCTCAAGAAGAGGCTTTAAGGAATCATAATATCACACGAAAACTTTTATAGCCTATCTGGAAATAAGAAAAGGCTTTAATTATTCTTTAATTATCTAACCACTTCTATCTCCTTCTCTCTGGGTACCATTGTCTACATTAAACGCAGGTGTTCAACAAAAGGCACTACAATAAGATCGTATTGGTACTTCTTAAACTGCTCTCTCATTCTAAAGTTACACATTGTACTAAAATTGAAGTTCTTACTTTAAGACATAATAATCGCACTTTCCACTTACTTTCTTTACTGCAAGTCTACTGATTTTGTGTCATCGTATAGAAAGGCTGTCATCTGAGATAAATTTATTTTGAAGATATTTATTTCTTCCCATGAAAATTTTCTATGAAAGATTGTCATTAGGTGAAAACTTTAATGTGACATTTCGGATTATTTAGTAACCATTATTTGAATTAAATCTGGTTAATTTCCTAAGCTGCTCTCTCATTCAAATGGAGGCTCCTATCGCAGAAGAGACCTTTCTCTTTGGAAAATTAAAGATAGCTTTTCCATTTACAACATGCTTAACAGTGCGGAGGTAACAATACCAATCGCACAAGGAAGCTTGCTCATGTTACAGGAAACTGGATAGGAATGCGAGCAACTGGAACTTGCAATCTATATATTAGCTAGCACTTACCAGGTTGACAAAACACAGGTAGCGTACTATGTAAATAAGGAATTTCTTTTAGCCGAGATAGAATTTATTAAAGTTTCAGACTTTTTTCATGAGATTATTCACAAATTAGTTATAAACTATTAAGAATCTCTTATTTCGAATGTAACTGCTCCAGCTTTGAATGCGTGTCAAAACTGTAATAATTCTCAAGCTCTTTTTACTTATAATAATTTCAAATGTACCTGTTATGATGTAAACCACTAGCAGTACTGTTGATAGGAGAGTGCAAGAACCTCCTAATAATGCTACTTGTACTGTTATGTCTACTGATCCTACGATTAATTTTATGATGTTCTCTGAGTATTAAAACTTGACTGGCTACCGCCAAAATTAGGTTTCGCACCCACAATGAAAGGAAAATTATTGTATGAGCATTCTTGGATCAAGGCTCTGATGCCACGTTTATCACGGAATCTTTAGTTAAATATTTCCGTCCCAAGCGTTTTGCTGTAAATACGTGGAGAATACTACCTTTGCGAATATTCGAATTGGGGTGTCAAACAATTCGATTATAGGTCCTAATTGTTATTGCTCGTTTCTGTTGTCAGTGTTTCGTAAAGGACCTTCTGGTTTTCTAACAGCACAACATGAAATGCTTGATGGATTCTTTCGTCTTCAAATTCTCAAAATAGCCCTATCTTTGCTCTACGGTATTAAACGTCTTTTCGCTGAAAATCCAGAATTAGCGAAAAGTTATGAAGCTTTTCTTGAGGAATATAAAAACTCGGGTCATATGCGTCAAATATGAGATTTAGGTGAAACAACTCTTATGAGTTGATCTCCAGTTTATTTGCTTCATCACCCAGTTATACGCGAATAACTGCCTCCACGCCAGTAAGAATAGTCTTTAGCACCTCCAGTTTTACTTCCTAAAGAAAATCATTGAATGACCTTCTCTTGGTAAATCCTAAGGATCACAATTACCTTCCAGATATTATTGTTCGATGGAGAAATTATAAGTTTGGCCTGACCGCTGGTATTAGTAAAATGTTCAAGCCAATCAGGTTAGACACTAGAGATGTTGACCTGCAATGCATTATCTGTAACGCGGCCCTTATAAAGAGAAAAGGCACTATTAACTAATGACAGGTACATAAGGAACTGCATTAATTCCGTTCTTAGCGAACAGTGTTCTAAAAGGCTCAGCCGAAGATGAGGGTATTAATTATCCTCAGACTAGCACATTTCTTAAAAACGATTTATACATGTATACAACTTCGTTTCTAGAGATTTGAAGCATATCGTTCACGCATGCTCTGCAATTTATAAGTATGCCTGGATGACTGCTAATTGCTACGACTGTGAGATGTAACTTATACTTTCCTAAAAATTACGAAATGTTAAAAGCTCGCGAGTTCAGTGCGAAAACGGACACAAGAAGCGAAAGACACGCACGTGAATTGAAAACCTACAAATGGTACAAAATGAAGAACAGTTTAATAAATTTTTAACTACTGTGAAAATGGTGATTAGGAGAGAGAAGAAGCGGACCATTAATAAATTGTGATTTTTATCTAACTGTGTCATTTTCAATGACTTTCAAACATTCATAGACCAATCCACATTCGGCTGTTATACAATTATATAGACATTTTTTACCATCTTTCCAAAGAATAAACAGGAAGTCTACGTAGAAATTCCAGATCAATGAGATGTTTCTCCAGACTTCGATTTCAGTGCATAACATATACAGAAGATAATGATTTAACCTTTAAGAATAAAAAAGAGGAAAACAGCAAAAACATCAATTTTATTCCTAAATATCATATAACTATCAGCAAACATTAAGTTGATTGTTATGACGAAGGAGCTTCCCACATTGAGTGAGACAATATCGAGGATCATTATTTGGTAAAAAAAGTAGGGTGAAATTTAAATACAGGAGGAGGTGTCATGCACAACATCAGGGGAACCCACAGCAATCTTTTGATTTTCCCAAAATGTAAAATGGGTTATAAAATTACCACTTCGAAACTGATTCTGCCACAGGCGCTTCGGGTTTCATAAAAAGGTTGCAATAACCTCTAACACTCAGGCCAACATGCCTCGGTGGCTCAGCAAGTAGCGTGTCAGGCTACCGTGCAGGAGCCTCCATCCTCGCCCACATTACAACTAACTAAATAAAAATTATTTCTTGAAAAAAGAAAAGCACCTGACCGGAAATCAGAAGTTTTGTGGTTCGATTCCCAATGGAGTAAAGATGGAGCAGGATCTTTTTTCAAGAAATAATTTTAATTTGAAAATATTATTCTCCATCTAGTCTTATTGAGACGATAAGCATTTTCTGCCACTGAAGATTTTTAACTTGATCGATATGTGTAGATTTTCTGCCTTCATGCTTTGGAGAGTTGATCTACTGTCGGTAAGGTACAATCCCTGATGATATAGCAGATACATTAAAAAATAATTGCTTGTATTAACACCTAGCTTAAAATTGGCGTTATTTTCTTGAATTAAGAGTTCTTATTCTGATCCCTCTAATAGCTTCATTGGAAAAGCACCTGACCAGGAATCAGAAGTTTTGTGGTTCGATTTCCAATGGAGTGAAGATGAAGCAGGATCTTTTTTCAAGAAATAATTTTAATTTGAAAGTATTATTTTCCATAAGCATTTTTAAGCATTGCTAATCATTTTTTGTTATTAAAGATTCTTAACTTGATCGATATGTGTAGATTTTCTGCCTTCATGGTTTGGAGGGTAACAGATATAACAGATAAATTAAAAAATAACTAAATAACTAATACACAGGCCCCGACCTTGACGGTATTATATAAGATATTATTAGAGATGTTCTCTTCAGTATCCAGGATTTAGGATTTCCTGAAAAGTGTGGGCACATGCACAGCCTTACCGATTTGAAATCAATTCGCCCAACATCAATTTCTACCATTCTCGCTATAGAATAGAAAAAAGATCCACCTACATTCATCTTTCAAATGAGAACATGAACGTTGGAAAATCATTCATATTTCGGCAGATATTCTTAATTTAAGGAAGGGATGATGGGGGGGGGGGGGTAAGGCAATTTATATTTTTTGCATTTTTTGCATTTTTTAAATGAATGCATAATATCTCAAGAATATTGCATGAGAACTTCAAGTCGATCGGAGCAAAATTGACGGAGTTATGAGTATTTCAGCGTCCGTTGCTCCAGGTCGGGTTTCTCTACCTGCTCGACAGCTGTGCGGCGCGCTTATCTTGCGCGCTATTGTATTCATTTATAAGCCCTAAATTTACTTCTTGACAGAAGCGTCTTTTCAGACAGCGTTATGTATATTCAAGGCATAGTACATAAACACGATCCAACAACCCTGGCGGACCGAAGGAAACGAATGGAACCGCTACAAAGTACCCGTAAAGATCCCATTCAGTTCCGTTTTAAAAAAACTAAAAAAAAACAGCAAATTCAACTTTTAAATTGTTGAAATTCAGATTTTACGTTGAAATTTGCATTAGAAACTCAAGGAATAATCACAATACTTTTTCTTGCAGCCTTAAAGACTTACAAAAATAAAATACCTGTCATTCACATGGGCCGAAGGCGCCTTCAAGTGCATCTTCTTTTTGTAGCAGTTAATAAGCGTTCTGTCAGTAACTTTAAGAATTTTGTCTGGATGCTAGTGCCACACAGTGAAAAGCTCAGACAACAACGCTGCGATGCAAGTGAGAAAGATTTTTATTTTTAAACTTCGCGCGCCACATACTACTTAAGCTATTATGGATGCGCTTGAGGTCACCTTCAGCAAAAGTCAATGACACTTTTTTATTTTTAACGCTGCAAAAAAAAGTATTGCGATTACTCCGTAAGTTTCTAATAGAAAATTTAACGTAGATTCCGAATTTCAACAGTTAAAAAGTTGATCTTGCTTTTTTTTGAGTTTTTTAAAAAGGAACCGAATGGAGACCCAATGGGTTCTTTACGGGTACTTTGTAGAGAAAAATTCCCCCAGGGTTACATAAAAAACATCTCCTTTAACAAATGCATTTTGATTTTTTTGTTTCCGATGATTCTGTTGCGAGTTATGATGTACACCGCAAAACAACTTCGAGGCGCCTCCGTAGATTCACTGTCACTGGCTCTCTTATCAATATTTTGCAATAAAAATTTAGAAAAATATTGTTCAAATTCTGCATTATTCAATGCAAGTTGACTGAAAAAACTCGCGCTATCTGTATCGCCAAAAAAATTCTTTAAAATATGCCTTTTTTCTAATATTTAAACAATCGATTTTTATATTTCCCTATATAAAAATTATGAGCAATAGTGCGAATATAAAAAAAATCCTGACTCATTTAAACTGATAGTACTGTATGTGGTTATTCACAAAATACGTGATACATTTTTCGGGTACTTCTGCCCCCTTCCCCCTGCGTAAATGTTTTTCCATTGGTCTAACGTGGAGAATGATACTTCGGCAGACCTTCCTCCCTAAACGTATCACGTACTTTGTGAATGATCCCTATATATTTTCGTTATCTATAAAGCATGTAGATCATGAAGTTGTGGAGAAGTGAAGAACAACATCGTTTGCTTTTTTAAATATTAATGTAAAACGGCAGTCATTGCTAAGAGCCCAGTGATTGTCAATTACTAGATTTGGATGGAAATACGAATAAACCTTATAATATAATATAAATTACTATTTTAAGTTTTATGCAACAGTCATAAACAAGGTCAATCAACTGAAAAAATAATTGGGTTCTGATAACAATCAGAGTAATGCATTTTTATGCTTGGAAAAGAAAAGTTGGGAAGTGAAATTTATCAGTTGTTGACAGAAAACTAATTTGCACAATAGAATTGTCAAAACCATAATGAATGAACTAGAAATATGATGAAAATTTGGAATATATTTCTAAATTTGAATTTTTTGTAGTTGCAGTTCAATTTCAAAAGGTAATTTTCTTTATTTCAACGATTTTTTTATAGATTTTATTGACTTGATATGCTAAGGTGGTAAACTAGAAATGCTGGGCTTTTGTCGCACTTTTATGTTCAATATTTTACTTGAATGAAAATTAAAATGAAACCTGAACTAGCTAAAATTTTATAAAATTTGCCACAGTCAATTTTATAGCTTGATCTGGCGAAGAATGGGCGGTTTACCTTATCTGTTTTATTCTAGACATAGAATTCGAGTAATATTTTATATTAGGACATACCTTTTTACAGTATTTCAGAATCTCGACATTATCCTTAATGCAGCTTGTTTGATCATCAGCCGAAACCCACCTGCCTTGTTCTCCCATATGTTGAGCCATATACACCTCACCAGATTCACAGAGTGTTGCCACCTTCATAAAATATCGAATTCTTGAAAAACGGCATTTCAATTATTAGCTTACACAATAACTTTAATTTCTTATCAGTAAGATTATTAAATACAAAAAAAATTGATCTTTCTTTGCATCTAAATTTTCTGAAAAATTTCTAGTTAAATTAATTTTCACGCAGAAAAATTGTTCAGGTGCAATATTCTGGGCTGAAAGTAAAGTTCTGACTTTAAAAAAATTATACTTTGTTTATATTATTCATCTTTTTCTACCATGTTTACTTAGAAAAAATTATTTAAAACTCCTGCAATTTTAATTAATATTTTCAAGCTTTAAAATGTCCAATGAAACATGGAACTTAATTGTCAAGTGACACTAATTTTTAAATTAATTGAATTATAGGCCACAAACGTAGCGTTACTAGAAAATTCATCACTTTTTCGATCGTTTTATGAAGATTCTAAAATTTTTAAGATTACTAGATACTTATATTTGTTTTAAGTACTAGTGCAATTTAGAAAATAAAAAGTACTCTTACTTTATTGCAAATAAGGGACCCTTTTAATCCAAAATCCATGTAAAGGTAACATCAAATACAAATTCTCGAAACTTACGTTTATACAGAATAAGATGTCGAGTGAAAAATTAGGCAAATAAAGTAAAAAGAACTAAGGAACGTTTATTTGGTCTTTAATTTGTATAATAGGGCAAAATCCAATTGAACCCGCTTAAAAATGTGTTGTATTTTATTTTCTCGAAAGTCTACTTAGTTGTAGCTCTAGTGGACCTCTTCTAATGCCCTTAATCAGACACCTTTAAAAAGAGGAGTTGTCAACATATAGACACTCGAACTTTCGACATTTGAACTCGCGCGCCGTTATTCAATTAATTATAACTTCTGCAAAAGTTGACCAATTTATATTCTGTATGAGTGATTTTTTAAACTATTTTATAAGCCTTACAATAAAAGTAACGACTTCAAAATCAAAACAATATTTGATCATTCTTTTTATATTTTAACAATATTCTTTTTTGTTTTTCTATAAGTCTCCTTGGGTAGCAAGTTGTTATTGTTATAGTAACGCATAATAAAACGATAAAAGATTATTGATGCAGAAGGAGAAAAGGTAGTTTATTATTTTTTCCAAACACCACATTTTCATTTGAACATGGCTAGGGTAGTATATTTTTGAAAAACAAAAAAACCGTGTACAGGCTCCTTGAAATACTAACACTCGCCTCAGCATTATTAATTTATGAGTTTCAGTCAATAATAAACACTTATCCAGTAAATTGTAACGGTCTTTACAAGTGATTTGTCGCCATGCCTGATAACTTCGTGCTCCTACTAGCTCCTGATCGAATTAAAAGGACGTAGCAACCTCTCTATGTGCTTCCGGCATTCTTTGCAGAACTTCCTCACAATTAGATAGCTATTTTTAGATAAAAAATCCGCAAGCCTTGACAATTAGATCTAATTGATGGCATTTCTCTTTAGTCGTAACAGTATCATCTACTCCAGAGAGTACAACATCATAATATACTTACTTTATCAAGATATCAGCAGCTGAAGGAAAGAAATTACCTTTATCGGTTGCTAGGCCAGTAATTTGGGCCCGGTGTGTAGAAGGTTATTCAAAGATAGTCTTCTTTAAGTCAAATAGCAAATAGCCTCGGTTCTTTTCAAGGTCTTCGGAATTCATGACTAATTCTATCTCACCATGTGTAGCATACTCACGTATGCCTCAAGCATAAGTTTGGTGTAGCTTAGGTTCATGACAAATCGGCTTTCTATGGCCATGGGCATCCTATAAGTCGCATATTGAGATTCGCTCAAGTCGATCAATCAATTTTCGATCGGAATACGAACAACGCAAAGACCACCCTTTATACGTTGATAGATCGATGAGTATATTTTCTTAATCTCTGCTTTATCTATGCTATGGTGGGACATTTGAGGTGGAGTGGCCTCCAAAAATACAAAACGTTGAATCAGTTCGAGCAGTTCTATTTGAACGAAGTACTCTAGTCCAACAACTCGTTCGAGAAATCGAGCTTGTTTTGTCAGAGAGGCATCCGGATAGAATCCAACCCAAAGAAGTCCTTTGCGCTGTAGGCGTGTCTATTGTACCCTTTCGTATTTCATTCTCGATGACTGCAAATGGATTTCAACTCCTAGTATCATTTCGATCATACCACCCTGATCGATAATTCGATCTACCAGCTCAAAACCTTGAAGGTGTGACCAATCATTCAAAGAAATATTACTTCGTGTTGTATAGGAAGTCAGTCTAGAAAATATGACAGCACGAACTAACAAACTAACTGATAGATCTAGCCTATAATTTATGCTAACAATGGTGAAGCCCCTAGCGGTTGGAGCAAGCTGATCTCCTACTTATTTGACCGTAATAATGATCCGAACTAGCTGACATTTTAGTCTGTGAACCAAGGGTGCTTAAATAAAAGAGCCTTTGGCCATCTGCTGCAATAATATAAGAGCGTGGTGCTGACTCCGATCGTATGACTCCACAGTGATAAGGGTCTTAGCCAGGGGTAGAGCCACCTAGTCGTAAATTGGTGCAAGTATTCAACGCAGAGGGTTGACCTTAAGAACAGATGGATACACCCTCCTTGATTGGAACACTATAAGCAGGTGGCTTTTTCTTATGGTTCTTAAATCCAAATGATTTTTTCCTTATGTTCTTTTAGGTATCATTTAGCAATAAACGCATATCTCTTGAATCTTTCTTCGGGACTTTTTTAATGCTGAACAACTTGACTAGATAAGAATTATTGATGTCTCGCTCGTTCTCATATCTAGTAATAAATATATCCTATACTCGTGCGAAATTGGCTACTGCATTTGAATTGTATAGCGAAAGTAGAGCAGGTTCATTCACCATGCTTGTCTTTAAATGATGTAATTTCTGAATAGTAAGAAAATCCTTATTATTTTTACTATTGATTCGAACAAATCTCTGTAAGCTGGTCACTCAGTATAGAAACCTGAAAAATTGTGTAACTCCACACGTGGATACATCTTTCTTGGCTAAACATATATGTGAATTGGAGTTCATGCCCTAGTAGAAGCTATAGGCGTAGTGATAAATGTGTCCAACATATCCAACATGTAGACCTTCGCTGCAGCTCATTTCTCCTCACACTGGGTATAAATGTCAATGGAGAAAAGGTAAAAGTGGTAGAAAAGAATTCAGGAGAAAAAAGAAGAAATATAATGAATTGTGTGATCAAAAGAAATAGGAAGAGAATACAAGGTTTGAGGAAGAGGTATAAAAGGGAAGGCCGGAAGAAGACGCATGGAAAGTAGTATATAGAGAGAAAAAGAAGAAAAAGAGTAAACCAGGATCTTGAAATGGTAAAATGGAAAAAATAGTTTATGGATTTTTTAGTAGGCTTAGAGAGAAAAGTTAGGAAAGGAGGAAAATATGATAGAGGGTGAGATGAGGAAGAGGACATGAGAAGGGAAGAAATGGTCACCTGGTATAAATGAGATTCCAAATAAAGTCTAGGAATATGGGGAGACGAAATTAAAGATATAGGCACAAAAAATGTGCAATCGGGTGTCGAGAGGAAAGGCCTAGCCAGATTTATGGAAAGAAGGAGCTGATTCCAATATTGTATAAAGTATATGGAACCGTTTGTCGAAGAGATTAAAGCAAAAATTTAGGTTAAAAAAGATACAGCCGCCGAATAAAATTGGGTTTAGAAAGGGAATGGGGGTGGTGAAAAACATATATTTTCTAAATTATCTGATAAATAAAAGGATTGAAAGGGACAATGATAGTAATATTCGCAGACTTCGAGGCGGCGTTTGACTCCTTGTTCAGAGCCGCGATAGAAAAAGTCATGGTGAAAAGGGGGATACGAAATGTCTTAATAAAGAGAGATCCGAAAATTTTCAGAGAGACAAAAAGCAGGGTTAAGGTAGAAGAGAAAGTAGGAGATACTTTCTGGTTAGTCAGAGGAGTGAGGCAAGGATGCCCCCTGAGCCCACTTTTATTTAATGTATTAATCTCAGACCTAGAAGAAGATATGAAGAGAAAGGGATAAGCAGGAGTTGAGATGGGAAAGGAAAAAATATATAAATA
>NC_046658.1:5969429-5973173 GCF_010883055.1 Belonocnema kinseyi
TACATACATAATTGAAAATTTGTCATGAGTACAACCGCAGGATTTCGCCGGGAGCGGGTGTTAATCAGAAAAATTGCACCCGCGTCCAGCGAAATCGCGGTAAAATTTCAGCCACAACCACGTCTCACAACCGTGAGATAGGTGGTTAAAGTCTGTAAAGGAATAAATACGACGATCCAGCAAAAGCATCGTGCACCCTAAGAACACGGAGCGACCCAAGGACAACCGCCTTCTGTACTTTTCCCGCAAGTGGTCTAGCATATTGTTGACACGCAGTGATGCTTTTAGGCCATTAGCAAGTGAAAGCTTGGCCGACCCACTGTCGGGAGTCCTGCGCGTTCTGTTGTTTTGAACCGCACTTACTACAACTATGTTTAGTGTTGTCATTGTTGTTCCCACGAGAAGCTAGGGAAAGGGGTTCGTCCATCCTTGTAGAGCCCCGCATGCAAGGATAAGGCTGCTTACTCTGAGAGGTCGCCCGGTATCCCAGAGTCACCGTTCTAGACACCTCACCCAGGTGCCATTCAACTTTCGGCACGGTTTTCACACCTCCGCTTGGGGGTTAATTCCTTCGGAACCACCCCTGGACAATTGTCCGCGACTGCCTATTTATTTTTGTAACCATATTCAGCAGAAACCCTTGGTACAGGGGCCTTCTATCCGCAACCGGAGGACGCGTTCGGTGGCTTTGTGGACCATATAGTTTGATTCAGAGGATGAAGAAGGGATGACGGGCCTAATTACTGGAACGATCAAATACTTAGATGGGATAAAGTTGAATTTAAATGTAGAAAATACAAAGATGATAAGGTTTAGAAAAGGAGGCAGAAGAAAGGAAGAATAGACTGGACGATGAAGAGGAGTGAAGTTAGAAGAAGGAAAGGAATTTAAATCTCATAATAGAATATACAAATGACTCAAAATTTATTTTTCTTTGTTTCTAGCATTCTTTCGCGAAAATAATTTTATCTAGAAATTGAAAAAATACTTTGTTTCTTCAAAAGTATGTTTAACACTTTAAATAAAACATTTTCATATAACCGTCAATTTTTGAATCTGCAGTTAAAAGTTTGAGAAGTTTGCAAAGTGAGAGATTCTTAATCTCTCCTCATAAAGCGAAAGAATTGAATACATCATGCGGAAATTCAATATGGCATTGTAATTTGCTTAATGAGTGTCTAGTTTGGTTGAAATATATATACTTGAAAAAATATAGAAAGTGGTTATGTTGGTTATGTATATTTGGAGCCACGCATTCAAAAAAGTGGTGAAATAAAACATGTTCAAATTGCCGAAAAAGTCCCAAAATTTCTTGCTATTCCTGAAGCCAACGAAGCTGATGATGGAGATATATTCTCAGAATTCATCATAAAGTATTATAAACGATTTTAAATATATAGTCGGACTGCCAGAAACATGACTATTAATGGATGAGGTCATATTGAGTGATGAAATAGGAAGGAATATCCAAAAGAATTTACGAAGCTTGTGTGAGCAGAGAGGAGACTTGCAAAAATTAAGCTTCCCGGAGTTTAAAAAAATGGTCCTCCATGGTCAAGTCTCAAAAGAAAAGGGTTTTTACATTGATTTTTTTTATTTTGATGATAAATATAAAATGAATTAATACGTCAAATCGTATTATCTTGAATCAAATGCCATATTGGATTCGAAATTTTATTTTATTTTAAGTTTTGAGCATAGATTTGTAATCAGCAACCTCGAAAACCTCTTTATACTAATTTTGAAAAGAATTACAAATTTAATTAGCTCACTCGTCTACCATATTGGATCCATTATTTGGTTTATGAATTTTTGATATCAGATTCATAATCAACGACCCCAAAACTTACCGAGTAAGAAAATTTGGCCTGTTTTATTAACATTTTCTACTCTTGGCTAATATTTTAGGGAAGGTTAAGATTAAAAACAATAAGATTCTATTGTTATAAGCAGACTCCCATATCTTGCCAGAATCCGATTAAAAGATAACAACTAATCCGAAACCGAAAGCACAAAGTTCACACCATCAACACATAGAAAGTTAGAGAGGAGGGAGATATACTGTACATAAATCCTAATGTAGCAGAAATATATTCTGCATCATATACATAATCATCTTTTCAATGTATAATGTAAATTATACGTGTCAAAACTGGAAGAAGAAATCGCAAAAAACTATATGATTGTTGTTAAAAAATACAAGTTATTGCTAAAAAAGGAAAGTTAGTTGAATCTAAATGAATGTTTTCTAATTAAATGCAACCTTGCAAATCATATATTTGCAGTATTTAATCCCAACTGAAAAATTCAATGGAGATTATTTATCTGAAACTTAATTAGTAGTCAGATGAAACCTGATTTAGCAGAAGTAATCTCTTAAAACCACAGTCGACGTTTCTTAAAGACACAATATCAACAATGTTCCCTGACCTCTCCTCTCTCACATCTTCTACTCGCACTTAATATTATAAGGACAAGGAATTCTGAAAAAAACAGTACAAAAGTTTCATTTCATTTGCTCATGTATTTTACATGAACGATCTTAAGATCTATGCTAAAAACAGAGAGCAACTGCATCTAGGTCTGGGGATTGTCGAACGATATACTAAGGAAATTGGAATGGAATTTGGGTTAGACAAATGCGCCAATGATTATTTGAAGCGAGGAAAACTTAATGTCATCCCTGAAGATCCTGAGCTCGTTGATAGAAGCACCATACGACACCTTTGCGCTGGAGACACTTATACATACCTGGGCGTGCCACAGACCCGCACTCAGGATGTGACATCTATAAAGGATACTCTCCGAAGCAGATACTAACGTCTCATTCGACAGATTTGGTCTTCCGAACTGTCGGCGAGGAACAACGTATCTACAACGAACATGCTTGCCGTCCCGGTACTCCTCTATTCATTTGGAGTAGTTCCATGGACGAAGAACGAGCTCCGATCTCTTGATATCGGGACAAGAAAAGTTATGCATATGAACAAAAGCATGCATCTTAAGTCCTCCGTTCCGCGACTGTACATCTCACGCCGTCAAGGGGGTCGCGGAATATTGAGTCTTGAATGTCTTCACAACAGGATTATTCTGGGTACGGCACATACAGTTGCACATGGAAGAGACCCTGTTCTTGAAATGGTCAGGAATCACGAAGAAGCGGGCAAAAGAGCATTTCTGTACAAAGCAGCGGAGGAGGCTGCTGAAACACTCGGACTTGACTTCAGTATGAGGGGTGAGCAAAATGCATCAAATCTTATCTATCTCGAGTACTCACACCTGAAAGCCCGGATTAAGAAATCGCAAGAGAAGGTACAGAGGGTTTCATTTTTGCATGCCAAAACGGTGTCATTTCCAACTTAACCTACCGTCGCCACATTTTAAGCCAAGACATTCCCGATGATAGCTGCAGGGCGTGCCATGCACACCCCGTGCATTTAGCTCACATACTATCTAGTTGTCCAACTCACGCGGGAACGACCTACATTAAAAGGCACAATGCGGCACTAAAAGTGCTTTATTACCATCTCTGTCACTCCTACAGCTAATGGCCTTAAAAGCATCTCTGCGTGTCAACAATATGCTAGACCACTTGCGGGAAAAATACAGAAGGCGGTAGTCCTTGAGTCGCTCCGTGTTCTTAGGGTGTACGAGGCTTTTGCTGGATCGTCGTATTGATTCCTTTATAGACTGTAACCACCTATCTCACGGTTGTGAGACGTGGTTGTGGCAGAAATTTTACCG
>NC_046658.1:5973273-5977765 GCF_010883055.1 Belonocnema kinseyi
TACCAAGGGCTGCTGCTGAAAATGGTAACAAAAATAAACAGGCAGTCGCGGATAATTGTCCAGGGATAGTCCCGAAGAAATTAACCCACAAGCGGAGGTGTGAAAACCGTGCCGAAAGCTGAATGGCACCTGGGTGAGGTGTATAGAGCGGTGACTCTGGGATACCGGGCGACTTCTCAGAGTACACAGCCTTATCCTTGCATGCGGGGCTCTATAAGGATGGACGAACCCCTTTTCCTAGCTTCTCGTGGGAACAAAAATGAAAACACCAAACATAGTTGTAGTAAGTGCGGTTCAAAACAACAGAACGCCCTGGGCTCCCGACAATGAGTCGGCCATCAATGCCGACCATTTTAGAGCTGGGGGAGCCCATGAAAATGAATTCAATGCGATCGATCGGCGGAATCTCGGGAGCTTTAGGTAGACAGAGCGACAAAATCGCGACTTGCTAGAGTGCTACGATGCAAGTATGGCCCCTGAAAGGGGTTCCATGGCACAACTGCATGCTCTATGGTGCGAGAAACTCCCGGAGCTATCACACTTTTCGCAGCAACGTCTGCGAAATCATGCTAAACTACCCCGAAAAAGGGGCTATGTAAGCAGACCGCCCACTCTACCACAGCTAGAACGAGCCGGCAACAGAGAAAGAGAGGCGGCACTAAGACCAACCGCGGGCAGGCATCTAATAAAGGAAGAGCGATGCTTTATGACCCAGAAAAACATCAACACCAAGGTTTCTCTCAAGCTTATAGATCTGGCTGAGATGGATGACGAGCTTCGTAGACATTTTTCCGAAGAATCTGACTTCTGGGCTATCAATTATTGTGTGTATAATGCAGCGAAGGCTTTGGCCGAAGCGAACCGTAAAACAAAACCAACGGTTGATCATAAGACCAACGAAAGAATGCGTCAACTTGCCATAAAGATAGGCTGGGCAAGACAGTACGTGTCCCGCATTCAGTGTATGATTGACTACATCACATTTGGCTGACCATCAGGCATTATATTGTTCAGAGGATACGGATACTATCTGAAGCTCAGAGAAGTCTAGAGTGGCCGGAGAGGTGGGTCAGAGAAAATCAACAGTTTCTCTCTGAACCATCTCGACTCTTCCAAGACCCACCAGTTACTTTCGACTACCCGCACAAATCAGAGGAGGTCGAAATATTTCGGAGAGAAGTCGGCGAAGTTCAGCATAGACTGTACGATGACTCAGAAAATATAAATAGCTTCAAGGAACTGTGTGATGCTCTCAGAACACTTGATGAGGAATGCCCATCCGTAACTACCGAGGAGGTAAAAAAAGTATCAAGGGGGATGAAGAACTATTCCGCACTAGAACGATATTGTATCAAAACCTGCTGGTGGCAGAAGTTTCCTTCAACCCATCAGCATTTGGCCCGCATTTTCACCTCATATTTAAAGTCAGCAGAGCCAATTCCGGAGTGGTTGGTGGAAGGACGCACAATACTCCTGCCGAAAACAGGCAACTTAACTGACCCGAAGTATTACAGTCCAATCACTTGTCTGAACACACTGTATAAGACATTCACAGCTCTCCTAAATAATATGATTATTCGGGCAATTGAACCTGTGTGGCAAGAAGTGTATGAACAACGAGGCTCAAAGAAAGGCGTAGCGGGATGTCGGGAAAACCTGCTCATCGATAGATGTGTCTGCAAAAATGCAGCATTCTACCAGCGTGACTTAACGATGGCCTGATTATGAGAAAGCTTTTGATTCGACCTCCCATAGACTTACCATCTGTATTTTTCAAAGCTTAAAGCTTCATCCGCAAATCGTTAGGTGCATAGAGAGATTGATGCCGCTCTTGAAAATTAGATTAACTATCTTATTTGGAAAAAATCGTGTGAAAACTAACAAGGTCACGTTTCAGAGAGGTGTCTTTTAGGGCCACTCCATGAGCCCACTCCACTTTTGCCTTACATTACTGCCACTAGCTCTAGCACTTCGCCATTCCGACGGGTACTTATGCGGCAAACCTGCAGATCGAAAGTACAAGGTCACTCATGTATTTTACATGAACGCACTTAAGATCGATGCTAAAAACAAAGAGCAACTACATCTAGCTCTAGGGATTGTCGAACGACATACTAAGGAAATTAGAATGAAATTCGAGTTAAACAAATGCGCCAAGGTTTATTTGAAGTACGAAAATTTAATGGCATCCCTGAAGATCTTGAGCTTCTTGATAAAAGCGCTTTACGACACCTTTGCGCTGGAGAGACTTATACATACCTGGGCGTGCCACAGAGCTGCTTTCAGGATATGACATCTGTAAAGGATCCACTCCGAAGCAGATACAAACGTCTCATCCGGCAGATTTGGTCTTCCGAACTGTCGGCGAGGAACAAAGTATCTGCAACGAACATGGTTGCCGTCCCGGTACTACTCTATTCACTTGGAGAAGTTCCATGGACGAAGAACGAGCTCAAACCTCTTGAAATCGGGACAAGAAAGGTTATGCACATGAACAAAAGCATGCTTCTTAAGTCTTCCGTTCCGCGACTGTACATCTCACGCCGTCGAGGGGGTCGCGGAATATTGAGTCTTGAATGTCTTCACAACAGGATTATTCTGGGTATAGCACATAGAGTTGCAAATGGAAGAGACCCTCTTCTTAAAACTGTCAGGAATCACGAAGAAGTGGGCAAAGGAGCGTTTCTGTACAAAGCAGCGGAGGAGGCTGCTGAAGCATTCGGACTTGACTTCAGGATTAGGGGTGAGCAAAATGCATAAAATCTTATCCATCTCGAGTACTCACTCCTGAAAGCCCGGATTAAGAAAGCACAAGAGAAAAACTTTTGTAAGCAGCTCCTCGATAAGAGGATGCACAGTATCTTCCAGAGAAATGTGGAGGATAAGTCAATGTCGTGTGAGCTAACGTTGGCTTTCCTTAAATCGCCCGGGTTGAAGTCTGGTACGAAGGATTTCATTTTGGCATGCCAAGACGGTGTCATTTTCACCTTAACATACCTTCGCCACATTTTGAGCCAAAACATTCCCGATGATAGCTGCAGGGCGTGCCATGCACACCCCGAGTATTTAGCTCACATACTATCTAGTTGTCCAACTCATGCGGGAAGGACCTACATCTAAAGGCACAATGCGGCACTCAGAGTGCTTGATTACCATCTCTCTCACTCTTACGGCATTAACCTTAGTATCACTCCTCTAAACGCTCCTAGGGTAATCGAGTCAATTGTCGAGAATGGGAAGTGCCGCATAAACTGGAACTTTATATTCTCGACAATTGTTTCTGTTGCATACTCGAGGCCTGACATCGTTCTTCATGACTTCACGAAGCGAACTATGTTCGTTATCAAATTTTCGGCACCAGCTGACAAAAACATCTCAGCCAAGGAGAATGAAAAGAAAGAGAGGTATACAGACCTTATAAGGGAGTTGCAACGATTGTACCCGGAATATTCTTTTAAACTAATCGTCCTTATCATCGGCGCTCTTGGAGGTGCCAAGCTTTCACTCGTTAATAGCCAGTTAAGCATCCCTGCGTGTCAAAAATATGCTACAACACTTGCGTCAGGCAGCATATTGCTGAGGAAATACGGACACTATCTGACGCTGAGAGAAGTCTAGAGTGGAAAAAGAGGTAGCTTAGAGAAAATCAACAGTTTCTCTCTAACCGATATCGACGCTTCCAATACCCTCCAGTTACTGTCGACCACCCGCCCAAACCAGAGGAGTTCGAAGTATTTTGGAGAGAAGTCTACGAAGTGCAGCACAGACTGGCGAAGAATCAGAGAACATAAATAGCTTCAAGGAGCTGTGTGATGCCCTCATAACACCATAGGAAGTACGCCCACCTATCACTACCAAGGAGATGAAAAAATTATTAAGAGCTATGAAGAACTCTTCCGCTCCGGGACCAAATGGTATAAAGAAATTCTGGTGAAATAAGGTTCCTTCAACCCATCAGCATTTGATCCATATTTTCACCTCATATTGAAAGTCGGAAGAACGAATCCCGAAGTGGTTGGTATCAAGAAATTCTGGTGATAGAAGGTTCCTTCAACCCATCAGCATTTGATCCATCTTTTCACCTCATATTCAAAGTCGGAACACAGCTATCATAAATGAAAGGATTGTACGTGCAATCGGACCTGTGTAACAAGAAATGTATGAACAACGCGGCTAAAAAAGGCGTAGCAGGATGTCGGGAGTACCTGCTAATCGATAGACGTGTCTGTAAAGACGCATTATCCTATTAGTGTGACCTATCCATGGTCTGGATTGATTACTGGAAAGCTTCCGATTCGACCTCCGATAGACTTATCATCTGTCTTTTGAAGAGCTTAAAGGTTCATTCGCAAATCGTGAGGTGCATAGAGAGATTGATGCCGCTTCGGAATACAAGTTCTTTGATGCGTTCTAGGCGTGACCAACCACTTTTCTGTGACTAGACGCGAAAAAGTACTTTTTAAAAGGAGACTGTCCAAGGGATCCTAGATAT
>NC_046658.1:5977865-5981739 GCF_010883055.1 Belonocnema kinseyi
AGAACTTCTTGAAGGTAGCCTGAAAAGGGGTCCTAGATGTGACCAATCGCTATTTTGTGGCTATTCATTAAAATGTACTTGTTCAAGGGGGACTCGGTAAGGGGATACAAAATCTGACAAATCACTATTCTGTGACAAGCCGCTAAAAAGTACTTATTAAAATCAAACCTGAAAATCCGACTGCGATGTGGCCAATCTCTCGTCTGTGACCATTCGCTTAAAGGAGGAGGGTCAATAAGGCCGGTTTTTGGGCCTCACGCAAGATCATACTTGGCCAAAAACTGCGCACGTATATGCGTTACAACATATGTTAAACCCATCATTTTTCTCGAGGTACTTAGCCTTCAAAATAGGGCTTATTTTTATACTTTATGAAAAACCGAGCGTATTATTTTAAGGTATTAATTTATTGTTATTAATTTATTATTTTTGAGTTATTTTTCTTAAGAAACATTTAGTGTCGGTCTTAGCCACTTTGACGCCCTTGGGCAAAGAGAAGTGAGATTAAAATCAACCAAAGCCAGTGGAATAGGAAACAAAAGGCTATCGTTCATGTGCGACTGCCGGTTAGCTACATTCAACTATTTTCCCCCTCCACATGGTATTCGCGTTTGTTGCCGATGCTTTTAGCTATATTCTCCTTCATTCTTCTTCCACGTTTGAGATTCTCTTAATTTTTTCAGGTGAAATAATGACTTGCGAATTAAGTTTCAATTACCACTTATTATGCCGAAAAAAACAGTGTTCTTGTTGCGGCAAATTCTTAAAACCAAAGAGTCATCTATCAGTAGTTCATGATGAACGGGCATTAAATGTTCTTAAAACTGCTTTTAATAGCTCTTTAATCATTCAGTTAAAGGTTTGCGATAGTTTTCGATGCTTTTCGATTAAAAAGCGTCGGATTAGAGATGCAAAAGAGATGAGTTCTAATGAAAATGATTTATCAAATGTTTTAGAACCAGGTAAAAGTCAGATTTATAAAAATTCAGAATCTTCCAGTGAAGATGGAACTTCAGATTCTGACTGTAGGAAAATCAAACTTCCATTAAGAAGATGTATGATTTCTCAATCCAGATGCATTGTCTGTCATCAAAAGAATAATCGTATCAGAATCAAACCTTTTGCTGCATTGAGGGTTTACGTCGATACTGGTATTTTGATTCCTGCAAAAGCGAGATGCTGTGCTTCTCATTTGGTTGATAATGGTTTTCTTAAGAAAGAGGCTGTTGCGTCTATACAAGCCAACTTTTATTTTACTTACATGAACGCTGAGTCGATTTCTAAGCTTCTGAATGATTTGCGTGAGGAGGCAAGAAAAACAAGGTTGAATTTTGATGATCCATCTGCGCTTGAGGATAAAGATTATTATAGGCTCACCGATTTTACCAAAAATCAATTTAGTTACGTTGGATATCAATTGAAGTGCGTTCGACAAAAGGTCGTTCTGTGCGTTTGTGCCTTGCATTATTGTTGATCAAGTTGCGCACAGGTCTTTCCAATGCGATGTTATCAACTATTTTTGGCATAGAAAAACGAACAGTTGGCAGAGGAATTACGGCAGCAAGGAAAGCTCTGATGTCCTCCTTTGTACCTAATCATCTTGGTATAGGTCACATATCACCCGAGTCAGTCATTAAGGACCATACTACATGAACGGCAAAAACGCTATTCGCAAATGGAGAAGATGTATGTATCCTTGTAGCTGATGGTACATATATGTTTATCTAAAAGAGTAGCGATTACTTTTTTTAAAGGCGGACTTATTCTATGCATAAAGGAAGGAATCTGGTCAAGCCCATGATGTTAGTAACGACGACAGGATATATAGTGGATGTTTTCGGTCCTTTTTTTGCTGATAGCAAGAACAACGATGCTAGTATCTTTGAAAGTCTTTTAAAACAAGATTCAATAAAACTGCGTACATGGATGCCCTCAAACTCTGTTATCGTTGTCCATCGCGGTTTTCGGGCCGGCCTGAAGTTTTTAGAAGATCTTGAATTCGTTTCCAAAATGCCTCATTTTCTTCAAAAAGATAACAGCACACTACGATTGAAGCAAACGAATCAAGGCTCGTTACTAAAGTCCAATGGGTGGTTGAAGCCGTCAATGGGTTGATAAAAACTTGGAGAGCCTTAAGTGATGTTTTTCCAAATAGTCAAATCCCGTACATCGGCGATTACGTCAGAATAGTCTGTGCCCTTTGTAATGCTTTCCGACCTCCTAGAATTCATGATAATTCCAATGATCATCTGATCACTGAACGAATGTTGCGATTGGCTTCGCAGCCTAATCGCCTGCAAGAGCGAGCAGAAAAAGAAAACTGGGCAAAAAGGAGGACATCGTGGCTTCCTATAACGCAGGAGACACTACCTGATTTTCCTAGGTTAACTCTTGATAAATTGCGATACATCACACTCGGAGTATATCAGCTGAAGCAAGCCCAATCGTATACCGAGGAACATTTATCTGATGATGGAATGCACTCCCTTCTTGTCCACAAACAGGAGGAAGGCATTCTAAGAGTACAAATCCAGTCTCGGCATACATCTTCTAAAGTGTATAACTTATGGATAGAAACTAATCCTGGACCAAATCCGACAATTGGCTGGTACTGTCAGTGCAAAAGTGGTGCAAGAGTAGTAGGATGTTGCGCTCACATTGCCAGTGTTCTGTGGTATCTTGGTTACTCTAGATATAACCAAAACACTCCCAGACATTCACGTGAATTCGAAAGTCACGTGAATGATGCATCGTGTTGGTCGGAAAATGAAGGACAAGCAGCGGCATCTTCAGATGACCAAACCAATTCTGACGAATAAGGCTGTTGCAGAGTGCCTAGCCTCTAATCGACCATTGTAAACTAATATACCTTTTCTTAGAAAATGTCTCCAAGATTATTTCGAATATTTTATAAAAATTATTGCTAATAAATCTGATAAAGTAGGACATTTTTACTCCTTTCATGATCACAAACCTAATAAAGTATAAAAATGAGCCCTATTTTGAAGGCTAAGTACCTCGAGAAAAATGATGGCTTTAACATATGTTGTAACGCATATACGTGCGCAGTTTTTGGCCAAGTATGATCTTGCGTGAGAAATACTAACAATGTGAAATTTAGCATGATTTGAATGAAAGTGCGAAAACCCATGTAAAATACAAACTTAAAAATGACTATGTCTTGCAATCAGATCACTCCCAGGAAAAATCCTTTTAAGGGGTTATGACACCTGGTTAGATGAATAAAATAAAACATATTTGAGGCAAATCTGTAAATGGCCCAAAAACCGGCCTTATTGACCCTCCTCTTTCATTTTGTAAATGGGGATAGGAAAACTGGTCCTAGATGTGACCAATCGTTTTTGTGTGAACAATCGATAAAACTTGTTCTCTAAGAGGAACCGAGAGAAGAGATACATGATTCGACCGTTCACTTTTCTATGAAAAGTCGCTTAAAAGTAACACCTAGGAGACCTTCTTAAGGTCTCCCTTTTAAATGTTACTTTTAAGCGACTTGTCACAGAAAAGTGAACGGTCGAATCATGTATCTCTTCTCTCGGTTCCTTTTAGAGAACAAGTTTTATCGATTGTTCACACAAAAACGATTGATCACATCTAGGACCAGTTTTCCTATCCCCATTTACAAAATAAATTTAAGCGACTGGTCACAGACGAGTGATTGGCCACATCGCAGTCGGATTTTCAGGTTTGATTTTAATAAGTACTTTTTAGCGGCTTGTCACAGAATAGTGATTTGTCAGATTTTGTATCTCCTTACCGAGTCCCCCTTGAACAAGTACATTTTAATGAATAGCCACAAAATAGCGATTGGTCACATCTAGGACCCCTTTTCAGGCTACCTTCAAGAAGTTCT
>NC_046658.1:5981839-5991863 GCF_010883055.1 Belonocnema kinseyi
ATATCTAGGATCCCTTGGACAGTCTCCTTTTAAAAAGTACTTTTTCGCGTCTAGTCACAGAAAAGTGGTTGGTCACGCCTAGAACGCATCAAAGAACTTGTACTTTCATTTTACAGGTTTGTCGAAAAAGAACCCGTCGGAATGGGGAAATGCTAGAGATAGTGGCCATAATGTTAGGCAAAAAGACAGTTGGCTCATGGTATGGCCCTGAAAGACACCTCTTTGAAAGGTGACCTTGTTCGTTATTACATGATTTTTGCCAGGTCAGATAGTGAATCTGGTATTCCGAAGCGGCATCAATCTCTCTATGCACCTCCCGAATTGCGAATGAACCTTTAAGCTCTTCAAAAGACAGATGATAAGTCTATGGGAGGTCGAATCGGAAGCTTTCCGGTAATCAATCCAGACCATGGATAGGTCACACTAATAGGATAATGCGTCTTTACAGACACGTTTATCGATTAGCAGGTTCTCCCGACATCCTGCTACGCCTTTTTTAGCCGCGTTGTTCATACATTTCTTGTTACACAGGTCCGATTGCACGTACAATGCTTTCAATTATGATAGCTGTGTTCCGACTTTGAATATGAGGTGAAAATATGGATCAAATGCTGATGGGTTGAAGGAACCTTCTATCACCAGAATTTCTTGATACCAACCACTTCGGGATTCGCTCTTCCGACTTTCAATATGAGGTGAAAATATGGATCAAATGCTGATGGGTTGAAGGAAACTTATTTCACCAGAATTTCTTTATACCATTTGGTCCCGGAGCGGAAGAGTTCTTCATAGCTCTTAATACTTTTTTCATCTCCTTGGTAGTAATGGGTGGGCATACTTCCTATGGTTTTATGAGGGCATCACACAGCTCCTTGAAGCTATTTATGTTCTCTGATTCTTCGTCAGTCTGTGCTGCACTTCGTAGACTTCTCTCCAAAATACTTCGAACTCCTCTGGTTTGGGCGGGTGGTCGACAGTAACTGGAGTGTCTTGGAAGCGTCGATATCGGTCAGAGAGAAACTGTTGATTTTCTCTAAGCTACCTCTCCTCCACTCTAGACTTCTCTCAGCGTCAGATAGTGTCCGTATTTCCTCAGCAATATGCTGCCTGATGGTCTGCAACTTTGACTTGTTAAGCGTGTGATGCAGGATCTGGAGTTCGCGCGCGAACTTTAGAACCTTGGGGGTGAAATTCGCGCACTGTTTTACCCAGCCTATCTTTATGTCGAGTTGGTGCAATCGTCTTTTGGTATGATGATCAACCATTGGTTTTGTTCAACGAATCGCCTTGACCAAAGCTCCTGCTGCATTATGTTGCATTGTGTTGATGTTTCTCTTGGTCATAAATCATCACTCTTCCTTTATCGGATGCCTGTCCACGGTTAGTTGCCGAGAGCGGGTAGTAATCTGAAAAATTGCACCCGCGCCCAGCAAAATCGCGTTAAAATTTCAGTTACAACCACGTCTCACGACTGTGAGATAGGTGGTTACAGTCTGTAACGGAATCAAGACGACGATTCGGCAAAAGTTTCATGCACCCTGAGAACACGGAGTGATCCAAGGATATAAAGTCTGACCAATCACTATTCTGTGACAAGCCGCTAAAAAGTACTTATTAAAATCAAACCTGAAAATCAGACTGCGATGTGGCCAATCACTCGTCTGTGACCAGTCGCTTAAATTTATCTTGTAAATGGGGATAGGAAAACTGTTCCTAGATGTGACCAATCGTTTTTGTGTGAACAATCGATAAAACTTGTTCTCTAAGAGGAACCGAGAGAAGAGATACATGATTCGACCGTTCACTTTTCTGTGACAAGTCGCTTAAAAGTAACATTTAAAAGGGAGACCTTAAGAAGGTCTCCTAAATGTTACCAATCACTCTTCTGTGAACAGCCACTAAAATGTGTTTTTAAGCGGGACCTAGAGAAGGTGCCCGAGATGTCACCAATCACTCTTCCGTGACCAGTATCTAAAAAGTACATTTTCAAAGGAAGCCTAGAAAAAGGATCAGATATTTGACAAATAATTTTTCTGTAACCAGCCGCTAAAAAGTACTTGTTGAAGAAGAACCTGGAAAAGGGGTCTGAAATGTGGGCAATCAAACTACTGTGAACAGTTCCTTAAAGGAACTTGTTCAAGGGGGACCTGGAAAAGGGTTCCGAGATGTGAGCAATCACTCTTCTGCGAACAGTTTCTAAAATTAATTTTGTAAAGCGGGACCTTAGAAAGGGGTCCTTGGTGTGATTAAGCACTCTTCTGTGACCAGTCACTCAAATTTATTATGTAAGAGGGGCCTGAAAGAGTGGTTCTAGATGTGACCAATCACTCTTCTGGGACCAATTGCTAACATGTGATTTTTTAGGGGGAACTAGAAAAGAAGTGCGCGATGTGAGCAATCACTTTTGTCTTACCAGTTACTAAAATTTATTTTGTAAAGTGGGGCAGTGGAAAGGGGTCCAAAATGTGATCAATAACATTTCTGTGATGAGTCACTAAAAAATATTTTTTAAGGGGGCACGGAAAAGGGGTCTTAGACGTAATCAACTACTTTTCTGTGAGCAATCTCAAACACGTGTTTTTTAAGGAGGACCTGGCAAAGAAGAGCACGATGTGAGCAATCACTTTTCTCTGACTAGTCGCTAAAGAGTACTTTTTAAGGAGGAACTGAAAAAGGGGTCTGAGATGCGACAAACCACTCTTCTCTGACAAGACGTTAAAGTACTTTTCAAATGCGAACCTGGAAAATTGGACAGCGGTGTGACCAATCATTCCTGTGTGACCAGTCACTACACTTTATTTTGTAAAGTGTGATCTGGAAAAGTGGTACACGATGTGATCAATCACTCTTCTGTCCATTATAGAACCAATCACTCTTCTGCAAATAGTCGATTAAACGTGTTTTTAGGGGTTCATTTCAGAACTTTTAAAAGGTGGTCTTGAAAGGGGTCGTAGATGTGACCATTCACTCCTCTGTTACTACTCGCTAAAGAGTACTTGTTGAAGGGGGACCCAGCAAAAGGAGGTAGAAAGGGGATCCAAAATGTGACCAATCACGTTTCTGTGACCATTCTCTAAAATTTATTTTGTAAAGGGGGACCTAAAAAGTTGTTCTAGATGTAACCAATCACTCTTCTGTGACTAGTCGATTAAACGTGTTTTTGAGGAAGGCCCGGAAAAGTGGACCGCGATGTGACAAATTACTTCTCTGTGGCCAGTCACTAAAATTTATTTTGTTTAGTGGGACTAGGGAAAGGGGTAACGATAGGACATATCACTCTTCTGTAACCAGCCGCTAAAAAGTACTTTATGAGGGGGGCGGCCTGGAAAAAGGTTCCGAGGTGTGACAAATCACTCTTCTGTGACCAATCGCTGAAAAGTACTTTGAACGGGCGAACATAGCAAATTGGACCGCGATGTGACCAATCACTCGTCTGTGACCAGTCACTACAATATATTTTGTGAAGTGTGATCTGGGAAAGTGGTACACGATGTAATCAATCACTCTTCTGTGACCAGTCACTAAAAAGTACTTCCTAAAATGGGCCTGAAAAAGGGGTGTTAGTTGTGACCAACCACTTTTGTGATAAGACGCTAAAAACCACTATTTGAAATGGGACTGTAAATGGGATCCTAGATATGACTACTCACACTTCTGTGACTAATCGCTAAAATGTGACTTTTTGTAAAGAGCCTGAAAAAGAAGTCCATGATGGAACGAATCACTCTTCTGCAAATAGTCACTTAAACGTGTTTTTAGGGGCTCATGCCAGAACTGTTTAAAGGTAGTCTGGAAAAGGGTTCCAAGATATGACCGATCACTCTTCTGTGAAAAGGGGGTGTGGAAAAGGGGTCTGAGACGTGATCAATCACACTTCTGTGAACGGTTGCTAAAAAGTAGTTGTTCAAGGGGGAACTTGAAGAGAGGTCCGAAATGTGACCAATCACTCTTCGGTAACCGAAACTAAAATTTATTTTGTAAAGTGGGACCTGTGAAAGGGGCCCACGATGTGATCAATTACTCTTTTGTAGGCAGCCACTACAATTTATTTTGTGAAGTGGGACAATCGCACGTTTGTGAATAGTTGCTAAAAAATGTGTTGAAGGGGGACCTGTAAAAGTGGTCTGAGATGTGAGTAATCACACTTTTGTGTACAGTTGCTAAAAAGAACTTGTTCAAGGGGGTCCTGGAAAAAGGGTCCAAGATGTGACCAATCACTCTTCTGTGGCCAGTCACTAACATTTATTTTGTAAAGTGGGGCCTGGGAAGGGTGCCCGCGATGTGATCAATCACTCTTCTGTGACCAGTCACTAAAAAGTACTTCTTAAGTGAGGGCTGGAAAAGGGGTTCTAGGTGTAACCAACCACTCTTCTGTGACCAGGCGCTTAGAAGCACTTTTTAAAAAGGGGCTGTAAAGGGGATCCTAGATATAGTATGACTAAGCACTCTTCTGTGACAAGTGACTAAAATTAATTTTTTTAAGTGGGGCAATCACACCTTTGTGAACAGTTGCTTTAAAGTGCTTGTTGAAGAGGGACCTGAAAAAAGGGATCTGTGATGTGAGCGATCACTTTTCTGTAACCAGTCACTAAAAACCACTTTTTAAAGTGGACCGTAATGCATATCCCATCATATCAAATTTCATCTGCACTTTTTGCGGTTCTCTCCATACCAAATGTTACCTATATAGCTACATCTTTTACGCTTTAAGTGAACTTTTTATCTAGAAGGAAGCAATCAATCATCTTCGTTTTTCTTACGATAAGCCTTCACCTGTTTACATGAATCTGGCCTATGGCAAATTGTACAATAACTACAAGCTTAGAAGCATCTCGATATATGTAAGGGTGGTATCTTGAGTAAGAAACCCCTCACTCATCTACTGTCCTCCAAGATCTGAAGAGCAAAATAATTTACGTGATTAAATTCACGGCCCCAGCCGAAGATACTATCACGGTAAAGGAGAAAGAAAGATGGGCTAAATATCAAGCTCATCTTTTTTGACTGTCCTGGCTGTATCAAGGCTACAAGTACATCGCGAGCCAGATGCAAAAGGCTATTCTTCTGGGATCACTTAATTTGGTCTGTGAACACTGTTCCTCATGACATCTTACAAAGGATTGTAGCTCTAAAAACGTATTCAGAGGTGAAATTTTCATCTCCAACTGATCCATCTGATGCGTAATGTCATCCGCGGCTATAGACCGGACTCTGCGGCTAGCTTCACAATGTACCCTAAGAACTTTACGTACGTCGACGTATGCTCGTATCAACGCTTACATTTGCTTTGTTGCCCATTGCTACTAACTGTCGCGTGTATTTCATTGGTTTATATTCCGGCTTATACGCAGATGTACGCGTTGATATTAACGCACGTTAACGTACGCACAATTCTTAGGACACATTGTGGAGCCAGTCTGAGGAACAGTGTTGTACGAAGTCTCTTGCGTAGATATCCCGTTCTTGCTTACCATCTAGGATAGAAGAAGTAGAAGTAGACGAGGTATACGTTCCAATTGCGTCGGGATTTGTTGCTTCAAAGAAGCATGAGCATTGCTTCTGGAACCTAGAACTTCTAAAGAAAAAGAATATGGGAACGCAAATGGGAAACCCGATTCCGATGTGAAGAACTGCCTTGGAGGTATGCAAGCTTCGTTTCTCAGCAAACTCAACAAGACTCCAACGTTCCAGCTTCAAGCACAGTATATCGTGAACCCTAAACAAAAGGCTGTTCTACTGGGATCACTTTATCCGGTGAATTAATACTGTTTCTCATAACATTCTACAAAGATTGGTTTCTCTAAAAAAGTATCCAGAGTATCGAGTATCTACTACGTAAGGTCATCTGCGATTAGAGATAAGACTCCAAGGAACAGTTTTTTACTTCGTCATCTCGCGTGAATTACTCACTCTAGTTTACCTTCTAGGACTGAAGGAGCAGAAGTAGATTGTTAATAAAAATTATGCAGAGCAAGCCGATTTATACCTGTTTATTAATAATTTCGTGAAAATATTTTTTACCCTCCCTAATTGACTTTTAGGTTTCAAAACATCGAAATAAGTTGACTTTTACGCTATTTTCTTAGTCACTGTAAATTTCTCGACTATTTTGCCATATAATGTATGACATACATATTTTCAAGTGATATATTATTCTTTATTTCGCAATAAAATTAATTTTCGGTATATAAATTATCAGCAAAAATAGTCTGAAGCAAGTGGGTTTGTATATACATAGAAAAAATATATTTAACATATTTAATTAGTTTTACCTGAATAATTAATTTTCAATTAATAATAATTAGCTAATTATTAAATAATTAGTTGAACTGCATTATTCAGTTTTTTGGTATTTAGTTACAAATCCGTTTGCTTTAAACTATTTTTTGATCATTTATATACCGCTGGTTGGTAAATTTACCTTTATCTTATTTTCCTGGACCCACTTAATTTTGAAACTTATTTTTACTGGAATCCAACAGTTTCAATTTTTTCACTTTTATAAACACGAAGATGTTGTACCACGTGCGAAAAGCGATGCCATGCGGTAGAAGTTCGGGAATAGAAACTTATAGCAATAAGGACCGAAACGGATACGCGTTTTCTTCTAAAATTTAAGCTTAATCATATTAATTCTTTTTGGACCTGAAAGTAGGTTTTAAGTGCTAAGACGAATTAACCTAATAATTAGCTCAGTCCCCTTTACTATCGTATATTAGCTTTTCATTTTTTCGGTACCTTTTTGACTTCTTTTCGAAAACAGTTATATTTTAACTTACCATTCCACATTCAATAATATTCAATTCGGCTTACAAAGTGGAAAAACTTAAGATAATGCGAGTACTTACATTCAATTTTTTTCAGTTTGCTTTACCCTTTCCTCTCCTGCTCTCGTTCATTCAAACTCAATACTACTCATATGGCGGGAAATCACCCTTTAATAACGACTTACTTCTCTTCAATTTACTTCGAATTAAATAATACTTTTATAAATGCGAAATGTCCTTTTAAATAGGATTCATTTACTTTAAAATTTTGTTTCTCTTCCAAACACATTCGGATTTAGAAGTTATATGCAAAGTGTTACATTCGAAGGTTTTTGATTATCCTCCAATCCGAGGTTGTTTAAGAGTATTTTTCACGAGAAAATCACGATATCGCGGAACAATATATTTCAATTTCATGTTTTGGTAGGGATCCCCATTTATCCCCCACTTTCTACCTTAAATGGTTTTCGAGAAAAAGCATCTAATTTTTTGAAAAACATTTTGAAAAAAATGTAAGGCATCGAATTTGGAGAAAAACTGAAAAATACGTTTAAAATTGAAGAATGAGCAACACATTTTTTTCCAAACTCATTATACTTATCGCAAAGCTAAAAAATTCTAGCCCCTGACAATCAGTAACTCGTCTTTCTACAGGTGTTTCCTTCGTGAAATTAAAAGAGGTTTACTATAACGGCAACTTAGTCGAGTCTCAAGAAAATTGAAAGCAACCAATTTGTACATGAGTGTGCTTGGCAAGTTTTGCCTTTTACAATTAAATATTAATTAGTTTATTTTACACTTACCTGAGGTTCAGATCTGCCTTCACCTGGTGCCAGTTCTAGCCTCTCCGATACAGCCTGCAAGAATGAGAAGGATTATCATTTTAATTTTAAACTTTAATTTTAAAGCCCCTCCTATACCAGAACGCTAGATCACATGTAATCTCCCCCCACCCCCCATCAAAATTTGTGTTAGAAATTCGAAAATCCCCTTGCAAATCAACGTTTTCTTCCTTTATATTTGCGAACGTGTAGAATTAAGGTTGTTGAACAAACAAAGCACCGCAAACAAAAACTAAATTGTTTCAGAGAAATGCTGATTCACTAAGAAATTGCGGTGACCGTGGCAAAAGTAAAGTGATCGAAGACCGAAATCCATTGTTCTAAGTCGCATACAAGATTTTCAAAATGCGTATAACTAATGACAGAATTTATAATCTTAGTTTGTATGTACTGTTTCCAATGGATTTCGAGCTTTGCTCACCGTACTTTTACGAGAATCGCCGAAATTTTTCAGTGGTGGCACAGTATCGGAAACGTAGATTAGATGCCCATTGTCGCAGTTTCCTAGGTCTGAGCTAATGAAAACATTCTTGAACATTTTATTTTAAAAAATATTAATAAAAGCATTTTATGTGATAGGAAACTTATAAATGCAATTCATAAAAGTATGTCTTTTTCAATAATTTGACCCCTTTTTTTATTTCCTTCTTTTTTTCATTTGAAGCAATTGAATAACGAAGTGATTTGTTTGGAACTGTAAGGATTATTAGTTTCGGCAATTATTTTCCCTTTACCCTATAAAGAAAAGTGTGCAATTTCGTTATGATGAAAATCATTACTTAAACAGACGTTCGCTTCCTACTTGGCAGCACCGAGAAAATCCGAAAGAGAACGCAAGTGAACATTCTCTTTGATTTACCATTATCTCTCATGGGATATTGTGCAAATAATGCACAACATACCTACTATTTTTCAATAAAGTCCCTGAAAATCAATTAAATAATTATAAACCAGGGGAGCTATTAGTTAATTTAGATATGTTAAAAATAATTAATAAAATATATAATTCAAAAAAAGGTTTAAACAAACACGCATGGTTTCACTGGGAACAACTGCCATCTAAAAATGTATTAGCTTCCAGCAGAACCGCGGTAAATCACACCAACGGCCACGTCTCACGACCGTGAGATGGCTGTTTACTGGGCACGATAAAATCAAAACGACAGGAAGGCGAAACCTTGTGGGTCTTGAGGACACGAAGCCACATATATTTTCGAATCATCAGAAAAATTTAAAAACTTTCGTACTTCTCGTTTCGAATAATTGACAAGGACGGTAATAAGGCACTCTTAGGGCTGCATTATAAATGTACAAATAAGTTGTTCTCGCCTGAGTATGACACTCAAACCCTATGTGCATTACGCACTCACTCAGCACATATCGCTGGGAACTTCTTGACATACAATGCGGTCACGGTATATTAACGTGGAAATGACACCTTCATGACTTGCAAAAATGAAACTCGCTGTACCTGAATTAAGCCCTGATGATCTGAGGTAAGCGAAAATTTGCTCCTTCAAGAAGGACTGTTTTTTTATATTTTATGTAAAAATGGATTAATTTATCATAAATTCTTATTGTTATTACACCATTAAGCCATTTCCCTTTCGGGGTATGCGTGACTCATTCGGCAGGGGAAAGGAGTAGTGTGTGGAAGGGATAGAGATTTTTCAGATTGATCCAGAATTCTCGTGCTATTTAAGTAAATAACACGTTCGTTCCGCAACACTGCTCCGACCCAGGTTACTGATCAATCTCTCTAGCAAACACCCCAAGCGAAGAACCTCACGAAGTCGTTATGTAAGGTACCCCACTTGGGTCTATTAATATCCAAGGTCTTTGTTTCAGGCGTCATTCACTCTACTGACACTCTTTTTATTAACTATTTGCCGCCATACTTTCCTGTCCTGGCATACTTCTCTAGCTTCTTTTATGTCCATGCATTTTTTCATGCAGGCTCTCGTGTTTCTGTGGCTTCTTATGTCTCTTCTAAGTAGGGTCTCATTCACACATTCTAACCATTCTTTCCGCGGTCTACCTCTGGACACGCTGCCATTTGCTTTACCTTGATAGACTTGTTTCGTTAGTCGTTCATTTGGCATTCTTTCAACATGTCCGAATCATCTTAACCGATTTCTTTCCCATGTGTCTACTAGCGTCTCTTCTGCACCACATTCTTTTAGAATTATCTCGTTACTTACTTTGTCCATTAGGGTTTTCCCGCTTATTATGCGTATGTATCTCATGTCAATTGCGTTAATTTTACTCTTATCTTTTTCTTGATAAGTCCATGTCTCGTTACCGTATATTACTGTCGGTACAAATATAGAATTATGTATTGCCATTTTAGCTTTATTTGATATATTTTTACTTCCGATAAGGGGACCTGCTCTACCAATAACCTTCTTACCTTCA
>NC_046658.1:5991963-5993622 GCF_010883055.1 Belonocnema kinseyi
GTTGCAACGATTGTACCCGGAATATTCTGTTAAACTGATCGTCCTTATTATCGGCGCTCTTGGAGGTGCCAAGCTTTCACTTGCTAATAGCCTAAAAAGCATACCTGCGTGTGAACAATATGCTAGAACACTTGCGGGCAAAATGCAGAAGGCGGTTGCCCTTGCGTCGCTCCGTGTTCTTAGGGTCCTCGAGGCTTTTGCTGGATCGTCGTATTGATTCCTTTACAGACTGTAACCACCTATCTCACGTTTGTGAGACGTGCTTATGGCTGAAATTTTACCGCGATTTCGCTGGAAGCGGGTGCAATTTTTCAGATTAGCACCCGCTCCCGGCGAAATCCTGCGGTTTTCCTTATGACAAGTTTTTATATATGTGACGGTCTGAGAAGACGGCCGGATACTAACTTCCATATATCGCAACGATGCCGAAGGCTGGTGACCTTCTCAGCATGAAAACAAAAACACAAACCCAAGACGACTCTCTCGGTTCCAGTTCTACCCCCCCCCCTCTCCCAACCCTCCCTTATTAACTGAAGTTTTTGGTGTGACTAACGTTAGAACTACAATCTCCACCATATGACGATTTGATAATTAACTTTGACATGATTTCGACTCAGAAAATAAACTTATTGCATAAAGGTGTTAGTTGGGCTTATAATCTAAACAATGAATAATACAAACTAAAAAATAGCCTCGGAAAGAGCGGGAACTTTTAATGACAAAGGGCATGCACACGGAAAATCTATAGGTCATGTTTCAGGCGACGAATGGAGACGGGATGTTTGGAATGTTAGGGGAGTAAATGATATCAAGGTAAAGGAATTAAGTGAAACTATGGACATGAAGAAACTAGATATTGTATGTGTGCCCGAAACAAAGAAAAAAGGATGCGAAACTAAAGACATAAAAAACGGCGTGTTGAAAGGCGGATTTGAAATATGGTCTGGAGTAGACTGGGAATCACATGGTAAACAAGGAGTAGGTCTCATTTTGAATGAAAGAGCAAAGCAGCTGCGAACATGGGGAAAGAATAATTATACTAGGAGACATGATCGGTTGGGTGGGCATCCAAAATCAGGATACAGAAAGAGTATTAGGTAATTTTGGGATCCAAGAACAAACTATAACGGAGATAAACTAGTTGGTCTATGCTTAGAAATGGGTCTGTTTATTACAAATACTTGGTTTAGGCATAAAATTATCCACATGTACACCTGATCTAAAGGAAATAGCCGCAGTATAATTGACTTTGTTGTTGCGGATGAAAGACTTAGAGAGTTAGTCAAAGATACAAGGGTCATGAGGGGTCCTGAATGCAATAATGATCATTACCTTCTGATCTCAAAAATTAACTGAAGTCGGGGTTGGAGAAAAAAGAGATCCAAGAAAGCAAAACAAACGCGAATCAAAATTGAGAACCTACAGAAACCGGATGTGCGAATAGATTTTCAAAATAAGATAATCGAAAGCATGGATAGGGCAACATGGGAGGACCGTATAAAAAACAAAGATTTAAAGGGCGCCTGGACAATGTTACGGGATATCTTTGTTAGATCCACGATCGAAGTGTGTGGTACCGCAGTTGTAGGAAGAATTTCTGGTGATGCGTGGTGGAATGATGAAATTCAGGCTGCCCAAAAAGCAAAAAGAGAAGCATAC
>NC_046658.1:5993722-5994801 GCF_010883055.1 Belonocnema kinseyi
CGCATTGTGCCTTTGAATGTAGGTCGTTCCCGCGTGTGTTGGACAACTAGATAGTATGTGAGCTAAATGCTCGGGGTGTGCATGTCACGCCCTGCAGCTATCGTCGGGAATGTCTTGGCTCAAAATGTGGGCGGCGGTATGTTAAGCTGGAAATGACACCGTCTTGGCCTGCAAAAATGAAACCCTCTGTACCAGACTTCAATCCGGGCGATATAAGGAAAGCAAACGTAAGCTCACAAGACATTGACTGATCCTTCACATTTCTGTGGAAGATACCGTGCATCCTCTTATCTAGGAGCTTTCCACGAAAGTTTTTCTTTTGTGCTTTCTTAATCCGGGCTTTCAGGAGTGCCTACTCGAGATGGATTAGATTTGATGCATTTTGCTCACCCCTAATACTGAAGTCAAGTCCGAGTGTTTAAGCAGCCTCCTCCGCTGCTTTGTACAGAAAAGCTCCTTTGCCTACTTCCTTGTGATTCCTGACCATTTTAAGAAGAGGGTCTCTTCCATTTGCAACTCTATGTGCTGTACCCAAAATAATCCTGTTGTAAAGACATTCAAGACTCAATATTCCACGACCCCCTTGACGGCGTGAGATGTACAGTCGCGGAACGGAAGACTTAAGATGCATGCTTTTGTTCATGTGCATAACCTTTCTTGTCCCGATATCAAGAGATCTGAGCTCGTTCTTCGTCCATGGAACTACTCCAAATGAATAGAGTAGTACCGGGACGGCAAGAATGTTCGTTGCAGATACTTTGTTCCTCGCCGACAGTTCGGAAGATCAAATCTGTTGGATGAGACGTTTGTTTCTGCTTCGGAGAGTATCCTTTATAGATGTCACATCCTGAATGCGGCTCTGCGGCACGCCCAGGTATGTATAAGTCACTACAGCGTAAAGGTGTCGTATGGCGCTTCTATCAACGAGCTCAGGATCTTCAGGGATGCCATTAAGTTTTCTTCGCTTCAAATAAACTTTGGCGCATTTGTCTAACCCAAATTCCATTCTAATTTCCTTAGTATATCGTTCGACAATCCCCAGAACTAGATGCAGTTGCTCTCTGTTTTTAGCATAGATC
>NC_046658.1:5994901-5998057 GCF_010883055.1 Belonocnema kinseyi
CAACTTAATATTTGAACTACTTTTTTAAAAATTAATTTTTTTTTATTAGGATTTATAGTGTTAGTTGAAAATTCATCTAATTGGTTGAAAAATCCTTTTTTATTTCAAATAATTTTTTTTCTAAAAATAATTATTGTTTGGTTGAAACTTTATTATGGTAGTCTGATATTTATCTCTTTGGTTGAAAAATATATATTGTTGACAACTAATTTTTTAATCTGAAAATTTCAATTAGGACCAAGTCGCATCTGTTTTGGTTAAAATTTTAAATAAGAACAAAAAATGCAACTTATATTTTTTTCTAATTGTTTACCGACATGTCTTAATTGGTCTTGGAATAGGAAAAGTGGAGCAAGCGATAAAAGGATGCCGTTATGAACTTGCTGATACTAATCAATAATAATTTTACAATCAAAAAAAATAATTTGTTGAATAATATACATATCTTGCTACGTTGTTACGTGCAAAACACATATGGAAATGGCGCATTATGTAGAATTGTATAAATAAGGTAAGTATTGTACAACCTATTCTCGCTTTATAGAACTAATAGCACTCACATTCCCAGAGTCTAAGACGCACGTTATAAGGCACACTCAAAAAACTCACCAAAATGTGCTATCGCCAAAGAGAGAATTAGTATTTGATTATCTTACAGGAGATCTTTGCGAATAAAGACATAGGCAATCATTTGTAAAGAGTAAGCGCCGGTAATGAATTTATTTGCTTATTTGTTATAAATGTTTCCTGATAAAAATTGTTACTAAATTCGACGTCTGCTGGATAAAATAATTTCTATTCTATATCTCGATATCTAAGAATAATAAATCTTTGCGAATAAGGACAATAGTTTTTAAAGGTCAGGAAAGATCTTCATATTTGTTTATTTGTAATGAGAAATTTACATTTCTGCCGTAGGTTATTCAAATAATAATTTTCTCTGACAATAGCAAATTTTTGAGATATTTATTCCCTTTCCACCAAAAAAAAAGAAAAACATAGCTATAAAATACATTTTCTGACCTGTACTTTCTAACATAGTGTTTTCATTACTAAAATATATTAATTTAAGCGAGCAAAGAAAGAAATAACCTACAATTACATAAATTGTAAATTATCTTGGTCATTCAAACTTTATTTAACAAGAAAGTACTAAATAATTTTTTTTATATTTCTGTTTTTCTTTTAATTGTAAAAAATAGAATTAAAAATATAAAAAAATTAAATTTTAGTAAAACCCACACACAAGATGAGAAAGAAATTAAGTAACAAAAGTTGTAATGGCAATATGCCCACGCAGCGGGCAGGTGTCTTTTTTGTTTGTTAATGATGTTTTTCACGATTGAAACAGAAACTACGCATCCTATCAAAAAGTGATTGATAACAAAATTGGAGATCTTAATCAAATGCACACATTTTTTCCAATTTTACACAAATCTAATACCTTCACTGAAGAGAATGGAAAAGTCAATTAATTTGTCATTATAATTTTTTTTATAGTTCTGTTTTTTTTTTAATTGTAAAAAATTAGATTAAACAAATTTTTTCAATTTAATTTTTTGAAAACGCACACACAAGATGAAAAATAAATTAAAAGACGTTAAAAGAGTTTACTGTAAATGATATTTTTCACGATTGAAAGAGAAACTACGCATCCTATCAAAAAGTGATTCATAATAAATTTGTAGATCTTATTCAAATGCACAAATTTTGTTATCATATTTTACCGTATTATGCATGATTTGGCTTCAAATAGCTTAAAATAATTTTAAATGTTTATTTTCTTGTGTTTTTGGGACCCTCTTGGGAATCCCGCCCACCTGCATACTCTTCTCACTAACCCCTTCAGCCTCACTCTTATCTACTCTATCTCCTCGTCGTTCCGCTTCTCTGCATCTACCTACCATCTACCTACCTCCATTTCTTACTCCCTATCTCCTCACTTCTCCCCACCCTATGTTTCCTTAACCTATTTATTATCTTCCCCACATCCCCTTCTGTTTTAAGACTTCTCAACTCTTCTTCCAGACCTTTTTTCTTTTCTAGTTCTTTTTTCTTATACATCACCCTAAACTCCTTCCTGATTTCTACTTACTCCTCCCTTTCCATAGGTGCTTTCTTCCACTTCCTTGCACTTCCTATTCCCTTTTCTCGTCATCATTTTACATTACCTACCCACCACGGCTTCACCATTGCTTTCTTCTTTTTTCTAAATGCCTTCATTTGCACACAACCCTTTCATTTTTCCTTTTAGATCCTCCCATATCTCTTCCCCCGAAACCCCCTTTAAGATTACCTTTCTCAACTTTTCCTGATAATTCTCTGTCGCCTACCTCGCTCATATAACCCTCTCGCCTAACGACCCTTCTTCCCCACTATGCCTTCCGCCACCCTCCTCTTTATCCACAAACATAATAGCTGATATTCTGATTCCGCCCTTCATACCTTCTCCCTGTTCGCCCCCTGTTACCATACCATTTTCCACCGCCCAGCCTCTATCCTCCATACAGCTCCTTAGAATCTCCCACTCTCCATCTCCATGAACTTCTTCCTCTAATCCATCCCTAACCCCTGTTATAATTCCCCCACTAGCCCTTTCTTTCCCCTTTACTCTTACTGTCTCCTAGAGTCTTCACCTATACCTCCTTAAAAACTTCGGCTCTATTCATCCCATTATGTTCTCGCTACCCACGTCTATACCAACCCCATCACATCAAATTCTTGAATATACTTTGAAAAATCCTCATCTTTCTTCTTTACCCCTGCTACGTTTCATTTTAGAAGCTTTACCATTCCTCCACCCTGCTTGACCCCCACCCTCTACTTCCTCGAAACAAATTCCCTTGCACTTCCTTTAGCACCTCCTTCTCCTCATCCCATACCTACATTTTCTCATCTACTTTTATTTTCCGATACCTCACCTTCGCCGCCCTCCCTTCACTCCTCTCCCTCCTGGACCTGTCTTTCAGCATTCTCTGCACATCAATTTTCTTCCGCGTCAAATCTTGATCGATAAAAATCTTCTTATCCTTTTTCCTATTTGTGTTTCGCATGACCCCCAAATTTCCTTCCCAGCTCTCTAATTTCACAACGACCACTCCATTTTCCTTTCTTCCCTCCAGCCTAACTTTTCTTACCCTGCTTTAACCCACCCTA
>NC_046658.1:5998157-6022555 GCF_010883055.1 Belonocnema kinseyi
TTTTAGGGGGGGGGGTCACCTACGCGTCCGTACGCTTTTTTTAAACGGACTCTCTACCGCGCCTTTCTCCGGACTCTCTTGGCTGTCTTTCTTCCTCTTCAAAAGATCCTCCCCTTACCAGCGCTAGATACTCTCATCCTCGCCTTCTCGCTTTTTCCGCTCTTTCCTGCTTGACATCGGGCCATGCACACGTTCTGACTGCCGCCACTAAAATGCAAGTCGAACAGATAAATATGTATATTACCCAAAATTCATTTTTAAACATTTTTATAAATTTGTGGAAATTTTTGGGTAATTTATAGTAGCTTACCATAAATTGTTCAAATTCAATTTTAAAATGTCCATAATTTTTTATGACACATGCATGATTTCAGCCCTTTTTAACGCCTATAAAGCAGGGACTAGGAGCGAAGCGTCGTTCGCCCTTTTCTCTTCTCGAGCCAGAGTCTCGGAAGGCAGATCAGCCTCTTCTCTCCGCAGTCCTCGAGTAGAGATACTTAACTTGCTGTCACGAGTTTTGTGGTCGGAAGAACAGAAATGATCTCGGGGAGTCTCCTATCGGAATGGTTGAGCAACTTGTAGCCAGCTATGGTGCTCGACTCTGCTTCCACGAAGGAAAGGGAAACAGGGTGAAAAAAAATCCTGGCTATGTCGCTGGCAGAGGAAATTGCACAATAATTTTTTAAAACATTTTATTCCAAGTTACCAGTATCTTTGTACTGACATGAAATAATGAAGAACGCGCATCCTATTAAAAAAATTAAAAAACAAGAATCCAAGGACCAAATTTGGACAGCAGTGAACAAACGAAAAATCCTAGTGTAATCTGAAATAAAAAAAAAAATTCAGACAAAAATAAAAAAGGGGAAAGAAAAATGAGAAGACAGCGTAACACATTCCCTTCCTTCTCTTTTTCTTCTTTTGAATGTTATTTTATTGTTATTTGATGATTTGTATTGATTTTTTCAGATTACAATAAGATTTTTTGTTTTTGTTTGTTCGTTGTTGTCCAAATTTGGTCCTTAGATTCTTGTTTTTTTTTAACAGGATTTGCATCAAAAAGTTAATTTTAATCCGAAAAAAGCGAATTTTGCAACAAAATAATTACATTTACAAGCAAAGTGATGATTCTTCAATGAAGAAGATTTATTTTTAGAAACAAATTAGTTTAATTTTTCATATAATGGAATTCATTGGAATAAAAACATTATTTTTCTAATTTTTGTTTTCCTGAAATCAATTAGAAGCCAAAAAAATAATATTTTGCCGGCAAGGATTGTCGAATACAAATGTTTTTAAACAGTTACCTGCCCTTACACATCAGCCTGTATTCAAACCTACCTTGTTAAAGTTTGATTGTCGATATCTAACCAAATAAAAACGCCCGAAATCCTCTTCTCTAACCCCAAGAATTATGGAGTCGATGGGATTGTTTAGCAAGACCCCTAAAAACCACTATTACTATATCCACACCTGAAATGTCAACAATGACCAGTTTGATTGTCGATATTTGAAAACATACAAACATAAAAAATCCGCTTCTTTTATCCTACGAATGCTGGATTCAATGAGAATGTTTGGCAGGACCACTAAGAAACCACCCTTACCATACTCAAACCTACAATGTTCAAAATTATAAGTTTGATTGTCGATATTTAAAAATATAAAAACATCAAAAATCCTCTTTTTATATTCTCATTCATACTGTGAAGGTATTAGTTTTATGCGAACAATGACTTTCGCGAATTTAATCAAATGTCCACGTACGCTAAACAGCCATTTCTGTTAACAATTCAAAAATTTAAACCTTTTCCAAAATTTTTGAGACAGCTTTTTTTATAAATTCAAAATTCTATCGGTAGTTATTTATAGCACAGAAAAATATGGAAAATTTATCCCTATGGCTTGTTTGGATAAAATAAAAATTACAGAAGTTATAGGATTTTAAAAATGCAAAAAACCAAACGAAAATGGACATTTGAAGTCAAAAAAAGCGTGATAAAGCATAGTGCACTGAAAAATCCACAAGTACTAAGAAACGAACCCGAGATCGCACGCATGCACTGAGTATTTACTAACCGATTCAGCTATAACGGAACGCGTTAGAATGTCTTCTATAAAAATCATTAGCACTTTTCCAATAGTTCAAGGTGAAATTTTCAATAAGTTCCCAATTAAAAACGCTGGCATCGAAAAAAAGACTGTTTCCGTCCACAAGCGCCCTGAAAACGCATTTGTTAAGAAAAATAATTAACATTATCAACTCATCATGAATAGTAATGCCTCGGGCGATCTTTTCTGACATCGACACGATTCCGACTCAATTCCAGCCTGCGGTATCGGTTTTGGATCGTGTGTCGGTTTTAGCTCGTCTCGACTTTGGATCGGAAAGTCGATATATCGGGTCGGAATCGGGTCGGGTTTTCGATTCTCTTTCGACAAATGTGCTCTTCTCACTTGAACCTAGCGGAGAGGAAAATTCGTCAATGGGTTGACGTTCCTCCTTCCCCCTGACTTCACCAAGCCCTGGTTAAACCGGTTATAGCTAGAGTGAAAATCCTGAAATATATTTTCCCCGTAGATAGTCGAAGATTTGTACTTTGGCTTAGAATTAAATATTTTGAAACATGGAACTGCTATTATGCCGATTATAGAAACTAATTTCAATCTTCATTCAATATAGAAATGTTTTTAATGAAAAATAATATATTTTTTAGTATGTGGCAATATTGCACTCTTTATTTAAAAGCAGCAAATATAAATCAGATATTGTTAAATGAACAATTTACAGCTGAATTGTCGTAAATAGATTGCTTCCACTGATTCTTCAAAATTTCAGAGTGCAAATGTTTGGAAAACTAGTTGAACAAAACAAGAAAAATGTTGACTAACAGACGATATTGTTGGAAGACTCTTGAATTTTCAATTAAGAAAGATGAATTTTCTATTTTGTTAAAAATTATTTAACAAAATAGTGAAATTTTCTATTAATTGTATGAATTTTTAAGAATTTAGTTATACTTCCTTCCTACAGTTGCATTTATAAACCAAATATGTACGATAAATTCTTAATAAAAACTTCAATAGCTTAATTTTCAATAAAAAATTGAATGGTTAAATTGAGACTTAAAAAAGTAATATTTAACCTAAAAAAAGTTTTTAAAAAATTATTTAAACCCCTCAACCAATCAACTGAAATTTTAACCAAGTAGTACAACATTTAATGAAGTTACTCTAATTTTATGCATAAGAACTTAAGAAGACTCATTTTTCACCAAATACATGAATTTTTAGACAAAGAGATAAATATTCAATCAAGAAGATGAGTTTCCTACCAGAAATGAAACAGTTATAAAGTTAAATTCGTAACGAATGTTTATTCGAAAATTTAAAAAGTTCAATATGTTGTTGGAAGCATTATTATTTAACCCAAACACACAAATCATGAAGAGAACAGTTTCAATTTTCAAACCAAAAAATGAATTTTCATTGAATTATGTAGTTAAGTTTTGAACTGAAATAGATAAATTTGCAACTAGAAACCTGCAGTTAATTTTTCATTGGAGAAAATTAATTATCAAAGGATAAAATGTGTTTTCAAGAATGTAGTTAAATTTTTAACCAAAAAGTCAATTTCTAAACCAAGGTAGTTGGAATTTCCAATGAAGTAACTAACTTTTGCCATCAATAATGACTCTTTAACGTGAATACTTGAATTTTCAGTTATAAAACACATTTCTACCTTAAATAAACAGGTTTTCAACCTAGCGGTTACATGTTTTATCAATATTAATATTATTTATAAGAATTATTTTTGAGAGAATAATTCACTGATTATTGTTCTCTTATCTTTTTTTCTATAAAAATTGAATTTTTATCAACAATTGATACTTTAATTCCCAGGGAAAAAATTATTTCTTATTTTAAAAAAACTAAAAACCCGAGTTTTCAGCAACATAGTTCATCTTCCAACCCAACTTCTGTCAACTAAACTCCAGAATTTTCGATCAGAAACATGAATTTCTAACCTAGTATTTGTATTTTTAATGTAACTGAAAAAGATGAATTTTTAATTATAAACGGAATAGTTGAAATTTCAGTTTTAAAAATAAATTTACGACTATACAAGTAAATTAAAATTGTTCCATTCTCTGTTCTATCCATACACATTTATTTTATCAGATAGAAAAACGATTTATTTCTGCTTGAAAATGCCGAAAATATGCTTTTGTTTATTTAATTTGTTCGTAAAATTAACAAATGTAAATTAATAACTACATTTATTGAACAAAGAAACTCTTCTCCTCCTCGTTATAATTCAGCCTATGGAGCTGGGGAACGGCTTAGATGCCGAATAACGTATCTATGATATGAGTAGGCGCTCGCTTGTGATGAATTCGACATGATTTCTGCCTGCAGTCCGGATCGGCGAGCTTCGCCGCGTTCGCGGGTTCACGAAGGAGCTCGCAAAGGCTACGCCGAGTTTCCTGGTGGTTTCTCGGCCACTCAGTCTCCGTTCTCGCGAAGCTGGCGAAGCTCGCATCGAGCACCCTCGCTCGTAACGCTGAGAAAATATAAACAGGAGAAGAGATGGCGAGGAGCGGATTTTACGCTCTTCACGCATGTCGCTCTCAGTCCCTGCTATAAAGCGAAGCTAAAGCTCTACTTTTAACTACCTAGAATAATGAAAATTATACATGTATGAGTTTGTATTTTACGATAATCAGCCCACTCACCGTAAGAACTCTAGGAAATTTTGGTTGGAGGTAAGAGAATTTTGCGTTAATTTATGAAAAGTTGCCGTATGTAATTGATCAAATTACCATAAATTACCAAAAATATTCGAAAATCTATAGAGATTTTTAAATTAAATTTTGGTTAATTTATCTTAACTTTCCATAAATTACGCAAAAAAATTCATAAATTTTCGAAAATTTTTAAAAACATCTGAAATGGCATTTTGAATCATTTATGGTAAGTTACAAAATTTACGTGTAAAATTATCATACACGACCGAAAATTTCCATAAATGTACGAAAATTTATAGACACGTTTAAATTGAATTTTGAGAAATTTATAGTACGTTACCATAAATTAACTGTTATACTACAAAAAATAAAAAAATTTTCCGAAAATTGATAAAAACTTTTGAAATTGAACTTTTTTTAATTTATGGTAATTTACCATATTTACCTGTAAAATTGCTATAAATGAACGAAAATTGTCATAAATTTATAGTCAGTTGTGAAATGAATTCTGGGCTATTTATGGTAAGTTAATATATATTACCCTAAGAATGATCTTAAATCATGCTTCCTTTATTCGAAATCTAATATAGGCTGAAATCATGACTGTGTTTCGAGAAATTTCTGAAATCATCCATTGCTATGAAAAGGACTTTCATAGAAACGGATAGACGGACCTTTTCGACGAGTGTATGTTTTCTGTACGAGTTGTAGGCTTGTTTACGGAAAGCTTTGCAACTTGTAGTTCAAGAAATATTGCACTGTGAGTTTATCGATGTAATGAATAAGTGTATGATACAAAGCAATTAAGAAACGACAGTATGCGAGAGTACGTGAACCGCGACGGATCGTTCTCTAGTCAGTCTCGTCTCTCCTGGGAGTCTTAGAAGGAAGATCTGAAGAAATTGTTAAAAACTTTAATGTCTTTCATGGTGGTGTCAAACTGGAGTATGATTAAGGAGGCCCTAGTCTGTCGGACTGAAAATTTGTATTAATAAATCGATAGTGGCTGAAAATGCCGAATTTTCATTGACTTTGCATGAATCCCGCAAACTCTAATTTAAACATTTATAAAAAACATTCTGCATAACTAAACACTGTCCTTCAAGCCGGATATGTCGTGAAAAGGCTTCGCTGACTATCAAAAAGTGCGAATTATTTTGGCAAAAGGACCGTTTGTGAAAATTCAAATGGTATTCGCCATTGTGAGATCTCTGAGTGTCACGTTCGACGAAGAAATAGCGGTTCATGTTCAACTTTAAATGCTTATTAAAATTAAAGCAAACGAGTTTTGTATAATACTCAAGATTAAGTCGCTGCGGTTGGACTTAGGGCATTTGATTTTCAGTCTTGGAAAAATCAAACATGTTGTGGTAAATAGCTGTGAAAAGTGCATACGTGCAAATTTGAACATTGTATACACTTTAAGTCATCGAGCAAAGTATAATTGCTACTAGGCTAAATTATTTCGAAATCTTCAAGATCGTGCTCTTTCTCTCTCTCATCATGTATTAAGTGCTCTCTTTCTCTCATGAAGTCTGCGTAGAATCTATGAGCCGTAATGTTCTTCCATGCACGTGAGGAAATAACAAGTTCACCAACTGCTGATTGTCAACAGCTTAAATCTGTCACTGTCTTACTTTTGCAAGGTTCAAATCTATCAAAAAATTTCTGATTATATTTCAGATTGTTACACTGGTAAGGTAACTTTCAATTATAAACAATTTTTTAAGTTATTCTAAGGTAAACTATTTTTATGATTTAGCCACAATTTCTGCGAAGATATATGAACACTCTTATTCGATTTCGAAATTATGTATTTTGTTCTCGCATACTCAATTATTATTTGTCGAAAAAGAGATTTCTCATTTTTGTAAATTGAGCTTGCGGCTGCTAAAATTATGACTAACAATATTCTTGCAGTATAAGTTTTTTTAACAATTGCAAGAAAAATGGAGTTTTTTCTCTCGGAAATAACATAAGTTTGTCAATCAATATTGAGGAGTGAAACTAATTTTAAAAGGCTTGGCAAGTCCAAAATTACCATAGCCGTAGTAAAATCGAGAATTGAACGCTTGGATCGAAGATGGGAGAAATGTGAAAATTTACATTTAAAAATTAAAGCTTCAATGACCACGGCATAACGCGAAAGTCTCGATTATTTTAGTAAAAACAAATTCTTTACAAATTGAAAATGCGTATCTAAGTGCTCACGATTTTTTAATAAATTAATTAGAATTGATCACTCTAGCAGCTAGCTCGAATGGTAGTTTAAACCCATCTCAGTTTGTTCGACGTGATTTTTTGCCTGTAAAACTTCCTCAAATTACTTTGCCTGTATTTTCTGGGGATTATACGGGCAACTAAAATTTCAGAGACTTGCTTGATGCGCTAAATATTCAAAATGATTCCTTATTAAATGTCACTAGATTACATTATTTAAATTCTTCTTTGAAGGACGAAGCATAACAAGTTTTGAAACATGTAATAATTGCTGAGGCTAATTTTGTTTCTACATGGAAGTCGCTAAAGGCTATGTATAATAATAAGAGAGCAGTTATTACAGCTCATTTACAGGAATTTTTAAGTCTCCCGAATGTATCTAATAATATTCTAGAAGATCTGAAACGATTACGCGATACTACTAATGAGTGTCTGGCGGATCTCAAAAATTTACACCGCCCAATTGATAATTGGAGTGATTTATTAGTCTTTTTAACTACTAGAAACTGGATACTCAATCGTTAAAGGAGTGGGTGACGCAAATTGGTTCCGAATCGGATTATCCTACTTACAAAGAAATCGATACGAACTGAACTGTAGTAAATGCGGCAGGAAACATAACACCTTGTTGCATGTCAATAATTTCGAATCTAGCACATCGCTATCAGCTGACACTACGTCTCTACATTTTCAATTAACAGTTCCGAGTTCTTCTACTTCATCAGATAACGATACTGGTAATGTAGCTCAGGTGGCGAGAGCAAATTATGTCTCACTAAATAACAACTCAGAAAATGATCTTTCATTCCATTTGTCAAATAATCACCCAAATCTATCGCGTTCAACATTACTAGGAACAGCAGTAATTACCTTGAAAGTTGATAACGGAAAAGCTCATAAATTTAGGGTTTTATTGGATCAAGGCTCGGAATGTTGCTTCATTTCAAAAAGACTGATAACAATTTTGAATCCTAGTTTCGAGAAGGTTAAAGCAATATTTTATGGAGTTGGTGCAGTTAATTCTGGCTCTTCAAGAAAATTAGCTCGGTTAAATTTGCTTCCTACTGAGAAAAACTGTTCTAAAGTCCTTATTCAAGACTTAAAATTTTTCCATATCACCTCTTATACATCACCTGAAAGACCTGATCCGGAAAATGAAACTGATTTGCCTGCATTGAATTTAGCCGATCCTAATCCTTTTAGTTTCCAACAAATAGATTTAATTTTAGCTGCTGATAAATATGGCTCGTGCTTATTACCTGGCCTACAGCAGGGTGTGTTAGGCACTCTTACAGCTCAATCTACCATTTTTGGTTGGATCTTGTCGGCTCTAGTTATGGAAAATAAAATAGAGAAAAACATTCCACTTACAATACATCAGAGTAGAACTTCTGAAGTCTTGCATGAAGACTTTACTCAGTTCTGGAAATTGGAAGAACTCCCTAACAGAGACCCCCTGACTGACGAAGAAAAGTTTTGCGAGGAACATTTCTTCATGACGCACTAGCACAATAGACGGTACTTGATAAGATTACCATTTAAGAATGAGCCCGCAATAAAAACGGTGCCTCCTTCTCTAGAGCAAAAATCTCTTGGATAGGGTTCTACGACGATTGACTGAAAATTCAAAATTTTTCCAATAATATTCGGCTTGTTTGTCTGAATATGAGAAACTAGGACATATGGAACTTGTGAAAGAAGAAGAGCTAGATAATTGTATTCAGATTGTGTATTTACCACACTACCCGGTTTTGAAAGAAAGTAGTTCTACTACTAAACTAAGAGTTGTATTTAATGCATCAAGTTTTACTTCTAACAATAATTCCTTAAATTCACACTTGCAGATGAGTCCAAAGATTCTAAATGATTTAGTCTGTATTATATTTAACTGGAGATTGCCTCGTTTTGTTTACATGGCTGACATGGACAAAATGTTTAGACAAATTTTGCTGGATGCTCGTGATTTCAATTATCAAAGAATTTTATGGTGCTCACTTGATAACAATGTGGTGGCCTATCGACTTTTGACTATCACTTATGGCACTGCCTGTGCTCCTTACTCGGCTAATAAAGCAATTAAGCAATTGGCTCATGATGAAGGCAGTAAGTTTCCTTTGGCTAAAAATATCCTGTAAAGAAATATCTACGTCGATGATATTTTGTTTGGTGCGGATACTAAGGTACAAGCCAAGGAGAAGCGGCAGCAAGTATCTCGATTGTTGGAACCTGGTGGTTTCCACTTGCGAAAATGGGCGTCTAATGATTCAGAATTATAAGAAGATTATCCTCCTGGCAAGCGTGAAAAGGTTATAGAGTTTCCGTAATCTGAAGGTGCTCAGCTCAAAGTTTTGGGCTTATATTGGGATCCTGAATCTGACTTGTTTCATTTTAAGGTAACTCCCCCTTCAGTGGAGACTCCAAATAAGAGGATCGTTCTTTCTTTAATAGCTAAATTATATGCTCCAATGGGTTGGTTAACTTCAGTAATACTAGTGGCTAAGTTATTGATCCAGGAGCTTTGGCTACGTAGGCTTGATTAGGATGAGAAGTTGCCTAACGACCTTCAGATTCATTGGTCCAATTATCCCAATACTTTGGAGAAACTATAATCTCTGAAAGTTCCTAGATGGACTGGTCAACTGCTAGAAAATTTAAATTATGCTTCTTCTAAAACTTACTCCGCTTCTGTTTATCTTAGAATTGTCAGTGAATATGTAAATAATGCTCACATTAGCTTATTAATGGATAAATCTAAAGTGGCCCCTCTTAGATACTTGTCTATTCCACGTTTAGAATTATTTGGGGCAGCCTTGCTTGCTGAGGTACTTAAATTCCTCATAAATACGATATCGCTCGAAAATGTCCCCAATTTTTGTCACACTGATTCAGTTACTGTTTTGGCTTGGCTCGGTAAGTATCCTTCAAATTGGCCAGTTTTTGTAGCTATTAGAATTTCGCTCATTCACGAGATAGTCTCTCGTGCCAAGTGGCGATATATCTCTACCAAGGATAATCCAGCGGACTGTGCTACGAGGGAAATCTCGCCGGAAAAGATTCTGAGTCATCTTTTATGGTGGCAGGGCCCCCCGTGGTTAAAATTGCACTTTACAAAATGGCGAAATCATCGCTTCAATTATCCGAAACCATCTGACTTAGAACCACGAGTTCAAGAATGCCATCACGTATTGAGTGAAATCAAAAGTCCATTCGATTTAATATTCAAATTTTCCTCCTGGCCTAAATTGCTCCGAGTAACTGCTTTTTGCAAGAGGTTTGTTGATGCTTTTGTTTTCAAACACTCTAAAGGCCTAAAGTCTAAACCTCAATGTTTGACTCCTTCGCTCAGTATGCTTGAAATCCAAAAAGCCGGAATATTTTGAATTATATATGTTCATGTTAGTTCCTCCTCGCTTGCACTAAAGGCTTTGAGCCAAAACGAGGAAATTGCACAAAATTCGCCTCTGAAAAACTTAAATCCATTTTTGAATTCTATTGACCTCTTACAATTAAGAGGATGGTTACGGCATGCTCCTATCAGCTTTGACGAAAAGCATCCCATAATTTTACCACAGCATCACCTGAGTAAAATGTTAGCCGCACATGCTCACATTAGATCCCTACACTGTGGTCTATAATTGACCTTGCATACGCTCAGGCAGCGTTTCTAGATCTTAAGAGCGCGCACTCTGGTTAAAGGCTTAATCAAGGATTGCTTCGAATGTGCGCAAGAAAGAGCAACTCTTTCCCCGCAACTAGTGAGGAACTTACCTTATTTTAAAGTAACTTCTAATCGCCCCTCCACGCATACACGGGTAGTTTATGCAGGCCCTTTTAATGTACGATTTGCTCCTGGACGTGGTAATAAAAGTTATAAAACTTACGTAGCACTTTTTGTTTGTTGCTGCACGCATGCCGTACATTTAGAGCTCATGTCTGACTGTACGTCTGGTGCCTTTCTTGCCGCCTTTCAGCGATTCTCTTCAAGGCGAGGAAGACCTGCTCACTTGTATAGTGACAATGGCACAACATTTCACGGGGCTGATAAAGAATTAAGAAATTTCATCTTGAAGCTCAGGCTTGATAGTAATGTGCATAATGAATTCGCTAGCGAAGGTACCTCGTAGCATTTCATACCTCCATCTGCACCTGATTTTGAAGGTTTATAGGAAGCTGGTTTTAAAAGTTTTTAAACACCATCTAAAGCGAATTGTTGGCGCTCACACTCTGACTCACGAAAAGTTTTATACTCTCCTAACGCGAATTGAAATGTGTCTAAATTCCCGCCCTATTGCTCCACTTTCCAATGATCCAGAAGACTTTGTTTATCTCACACCTAAAAATTTTTTAATTGAGGCTCCTTTGACCAGTATTCCTGAACCATCAGCAGAATTCACTGCAGAGAACTGATTGACACGTTGGCAATTAGTACAACAAATTTCTGAAATTTACTGGAGAAGATGGTGTATTGATTACATACAATCCTTGCAGAAACGCTACAAGAGTTTCAATAAAACTCTAAATCTCATGATCGGTGATATTGTTCTTATCAAAAATGATTCGCTACTGCCATGTCGATGGTTATTGGGTAGAATTACTAAATGTTACAAGGGAAAGGACGATTTAGTACGATCAGTTCGAGTAAAAGCTGCCATTTCTGAATATGATCGACCGATTACACAAATCTGTTTCTTACCTGTAAAATCAAAAGAGGAAAGCGAAATATAAAGTTTAATGTTGAGATATATTTAAGGAAATCGTGTAATAATAATTCGACTCCTCTCAGGGAGTCTGCCGACTAGAGTTTGACGAGGGTGTACAGGCTCGCTGCGAAAACTCATGTACAGCTATCACTAAGTATGCCTGCTATTTCAGTGCTATTGTTTTCACATTTTGTGATTACTAAACAAAATGTAAGCATTTTATCGAAGAAACGGCTCTGTTTGCTTTCAGATATGGTTATTTAGATTAGGTATGCACAAAATTAGACAAAACATTCAACCGTGCCGCCGTAAAGTTCAGAACCAGTTACACATTTTGATGAATGGCTTTAAGAAGTCTGCGTCCGCCTCGGGTGGACTTGATGTAAAATCGCGAAACGGACGATTTCAGATGCAAGCTTTTATGATCATTTATGATATTTCGTATAGGCATATCAAGAACAGTAAGCTCGTTCTTCGTCTACTAAACATGCCCGAACCAGTAGAGTAGTACAGGGACGGTAAGCATGTTAGTTGCAGATATCTTTTTCAACACCGACAGATTTGAACACAAAATCTGCCGAAGAAGATACATGTGTTTGCTTCGAAAAGACTCCTTCACTGATATTATGTTCTGAATAAGGCTTTAAGGTGAGCCGAAGTACTCTCTAGGTCTCTCCAGTGTCAAGATGTCTAATAACACTTATATCTGCAGGCTCAGGGTCCTTGGGAATGCCAAAAATCTTTCCTTTCTTTAAATAAATCTTGGCATATAATCCATATCATATTATTCATATAAAGTACACGAGTGAAATTATGCTCCCGATGATAAGTGTCGCCGCAGAGGCATCCAGGAGAATTTCGTAATTTTAAAGTTAAAGGCAGAAGTATAATGCAGAAAAGCAGAGGCATCATGGTATCGCCCTTAAAGACACACCTCTAGAAGGGAACATTGTTCGTTGTCATACGATAATTTCTAGATGAGACATTAAACCTAATTTTTCAAAGGAGTATCAATCTCTCTGTTTATCTCGCTATGTGTGGATAAACGTTTAAGCTTTCAAACGACAGCTGATAGGTCTATAAGAGTTTAAATCAAAAGTTTTCCGGTATTCAATCCAGACCATTGACAGGACTCGCTGATGGGCTGCTCAAAAGAAGAACGCGATAGCCGTAAGTCAGCATTAGCCTAAAAACTTCAAGTCCGCACACTTTACTGAATGAAGTGCGCCAAAGTGCGCCTTCTTTCGTTTGCAAAGTAAGATCTATAATGCGGAGATCCAGGCAGTCATGGCAGAGAGTACGGCGATAGAGATGAATTTGCATATTGAGTGGACTGAATTTAAAAAAGTAAATGCGAGGTCCGCCTGCATCTGATGAAATTCATCTCCGTTGTTACAGACTTTCTGCTATTACACCAGACAACATAAGCATTTCTATACGTTTTTGTGGTCGCTGAACATATAACCGCTTTGCTTTCTGGGTGTTTCCATAAACGTTTCAACTTGCATAATTTTTTTGAGGTTATGAACGAAATAAAACCTGACGGAGTCAAACGAACCACGGGTTCGGATTCAGCGACTCCAAAAACCTATAAAAATGTTTATCTCGTCTGATGGACAAGTTTTTTTTTCTTGTGTCTGTGCAATAGGGTGGTCCAAAAATGCATTAGAAATTTTTTTTTGAATTTGTGTGCAAAACGCCCGGAAATTTGTCCGAATCCACAAAAAAATTAACCAATTTTTTTTTCTCGCACAAAAAATAATATTTAGAGGTGGCGCAAGCCCCATGAAGTTTAACACGTATTTCCCATAAGAAAAAAGACGTTTTTGTAAATTTTATTCAGAATTATCAACATTAGGTGAATCGAGTTTGAAATTCACCATTTCTCCTCACAATTAGTCACAGAATGCGAATAAAATATTACTTTTCAAATATCACCCCCATAAGTCTGTTTTGCAGGGTCCCAAAAAACCCCCATAAGTGAAAAAATGGGTTTTTCGAGTTTTTGACGCTAATTATGATTTTTGTGCGGTTTTTTAAACGCAGATTGTTTTAAATACATGAATTACTTCTTTATGCTGATAATGAGATGTTTATTTAAATCGTTTAAACAATTTATTATTGTTTATATCAACTTTCTCTTAGAAAAAGGTTGGAAAGTCAAGGTTTTTTCTGAATTTTTCAACTTATTTTCAACTTTTCTGTCAGAGCGAGGTAATACTCAATTAAAGTTAACGAAAATAATTGTTTAAACAATTTTTTATTATTTATAACAATATTCTCTTAGAATAATGCTACAAAGTTGCGACTTTTTTCTGAAATTTACAACTTTTTTCTACTTTTCACTTAAAGTGAGTAATTATTTAATTTAATTCAGGAAAATAATTGTTTAAATAAATTATTATTGTTTATAGCCATCTTCTTCTAGATTAATACTACATAATTGCTGGTTTTTCCTGAAATTTTGAACTTTTTATCACTTTTTAATTAGAGTAAAGTGATAATTAATTCAAGTTAACAAATTAATTGTTTAAACAATTTATTATTATCGTTGATAATATTCTCTTTGCTTAATGATAGCAAGTTGCGGTTTTTCTAAAATTTTTAACTTTTTGTCGACTTTTCACTTGAAGTAAGTTAATATTTAATTTAATAGTTTGTAAAAACAATTATTCTTGTCAAATTAAATTAAATATTAACTCACCTTAAGTGAAAAGTGGGCAAAAAGTTAAAAATGTCCGAAAAAAACTGCAAGTTTTTATTATTAAGCTAAGAAAATTTTACAAGCAATGATAATAAATTGTTTAAACAATTATTTTTTTAACATTAATTAATTATTACTTGACTCTAATTGAAAAGTGATAAGTTAAAATTTCAGGAAAAAACCGCAACTATGTAGTATTGATCTAGATAAAGATAGCTATAAACATTAACAATTTGTTTAAACAATTATTTTTGCTAAATTGAATTAAATAATTACTTACTTTAAGTGAAAAAAGGACAAAAAGTTAAAATTTGTAGAAAAAACCGCAACTTTGTAGCATCATTTTAAGAGAATATTGTTATAATTAATAACAAATTGTTTAAACCATCATTTTTATTAACTTTAATTGATTATTAACTCGCTCTAACTGAATCGTTGAAAATAAGTAGAAAAATTCAGAAAAAACCTTGACTTTCTAACACCTTTCTAAGAGAAAGTTGCTAAAAACAATAATATATTGTTTAAACAATTTAAGTAAACATCTAATTATCAGTATAAAATAGTATTTCATGTATTTGAAACAATATGCGTTAAAAAAACCGCAAAAAAACATAATTAGCGACAAAAACTCGATTCACCTAATATTCAGAATTCTGAATAAAATGTACAAAAACCTCTTTTTTTTATGGGAAATACGTGTTAAACTTCATTGAGCTTGCGCCACCCCTAAATATTATTAAAACAAAAAAATTGGTTTATTTTGTTTGTGGATTCGAACAAATTCCCGGGCGTTTTGCATAAAAATTTGAAAAGAAAATTTTTGGACCACCCTACTGTGCAATCAATTTACGTACTTACTTTATTTAAGAAAATTAAAATTTATTCTGTATGTAATTTAGTAATGTGAAAAAAATTAATCAGCTAATAACCAATTGATTTGTTCACAACTTCAAGAACTTCAATCTATAGTTTCCATTTGAACATTTAAATAATTTTTACTTCGAATTTTTTTCTAAATTGTCACTTTCATTTCAGAAAATTGGAGTTATTAGTGAACTTTTATAATAGTTCCAGAATAAATTAAAACATATTTATGTATAGTATAATTAAAAAATGAAATTTAGGTACTTATTCCACAACATCCAAAACATGGAAAAAAATTAAATAATATAAATAGAGGTATTTTACATTTAAATAAGCTTACGCTAAAGAAATTATAGCCAATATCCTATTACATAACCTTAAAGTAAATAATAAATTTATTTACCAAATTTAAACAAATTAGAACGCAATCGTTATGTACTTTAATATTGTAAAAAAGTAATTGGCTAACAATTTATTTATTCTGTTAAAAATGCAATAAGCATTAAACTATAATTTTTATTAAATATTCAAATATTTTTTCCTTTATATTTGATTAAACTTTCACTTTTGATAATTGGATTGATTAATAACCTTTTTAACCGATTCCAGAAAATGTAAGTTTTAGTAGACTCAATTAAAAACTATTTAAAAATATCTCATTGTAAAAATATTGAACAATTATTTATATTAAAACATTAAAATAATGTTTACATTATATTTTTGTATTTATTAGAAATTACATTTCTATACAATTAATTTTTTATTTACCTTTAAAGCTAATTTAAAGAATAGTAAAAATATGTGTACATATAATTTGGAAAATATAATTTGGTAGTAATTTATAACGTTATAAACACTATAACAAAATAATTATTCAATCATTTAAGAAAATAAGAAGCATTAAACTATAACTTAAATAAAACATGCAAATAATTTTAACTTTATATTTTTTAAAGCTTTTACTTTAATTTCTAACAATTTGATTTAAGAATAACCTTTTAAACTAACTCCGGAAAATGTAAAGAAATAATTGAAAACTGTTAAACTTCAATCTTTATGTATTTTAATATTGTGAAACAAAATTAACAGGCTAATAATGAACTAATAAGTTCACAAAATAAAAAACATTATTCAATTATTTTCATTGAAACATTTACTTAAATTTTACCTTATACTTCTCTCAAATTTGAGTATTAAGAGAGTCAATCACACACCAAAAATACGTAAATTGTTACTTCATGATTATAGCACTGCGGTGGCGCTGCCAACTGAGACTATTTTGTCATTCATCTAGTAGCATCAGATAGAATATAGTATCTGTGACTGCATTAGAAATATAGAAAAATTAATTAAATACACGTTATGTCGTGCATTGAGGAATTCAGGCATAACATCAAAGATATAATATCTTTAGTAACAACTTGAGTAATAGTAATGGTAAAAAAACATCAATAGAAATAATAATCAGTGATCGATAAAATTAGGAATCTACTTTTTTACTTCTCTTAATTATAATTTTAAGCTAAGAGGTATCTATGAGTTACAAAATGGTCGCTTTGACATCTTTTTCTACGGTTATTACCGATGGAGGTTACGAATTCTCATATGAAGGGCCCTAATATACAATACACTTTTTATTTTATTTTCACATTCGCATCTTAATGAGAAGGTGTTGGTTTTATTTGAAATTTCACTTTGTCGGTGTTCATCAAATCTCCACGTTTAGCGACACCCTGAGCCAGAACAAACGATTTTTACGAAGGTGTCTGTCTGCTTGTTGTCTGTATTCTGTAGATACGATAACTTTCGAAAGATTGATCAGATTGGATTCTGATCTGGCAACCTTTTAAGGACTGAAAATAAAGAACATCTTCGTAAACCAGCTATTTTGGATATAAATTTAAAAAGTAAGCGCATTTTCAAAAGTTGTGAGACCATTTTTTTATTTATCCGTATGACTTTTTTCGATACAAAATTAAGTAAAGTTATAGCATTTTCAAAATAAAATACTAAAAAAACTTAAATGAACATTTTAAGTCAAAAAACGCATGATACAGGAAAGTAAAAAGGAAAAAACATTTATTTTTCAAAGCTCTAAAAGATGATGAGAATAACTTTCTCAATTTTGTCGGAAATTTGAAAATTCAAATTTCAATCATACAAAAATAATGAAAAATCAAAGATTCCATTTTGTAGTCAAACTATGCAAGATACAAAAAAATATATAAACTAAAATTGGGCACCCTGAAAAGATCTAAAAATTTGTTATTAATCATTGTTCGATAGGATGCTTACTTTTTGTTTTTGTCGTAAAAAACAACATTAACAGTTAAAAATTTAATTTTTGGACTAACGACACAAGCTACAAAACAAACAATTAGACAAAACTTGGTTATACAAAAAATGAGCTACAAATTTGCCGAGAACGGAAATGGGATCTAGAGAGAGAAAAAACATGTGAGATGTAGATCTGTCTTTTTCGAGATAAAGCTGATTGATCGAGAGAATTTTCATTGGGTGAAGTTTGATGAAACACAGGACAGTGCTTTGTTTTACGACTTCCCTAATAATGTGACGTTTACTCCACCTTTTAGAATCGAGACTTAAAAGAACCAAGGCAACAGGAGAGGACGATATTGAGAACGAGGCTTTGAGGTTTGAAGGGGAAGGGGTGAAAAAGGAAATGTGTGAGGTATGCAACAAGGTTTGGAGAGGAGAAGGATGGCCTAAGCAGTGGAGGACAGGGTCGGTGGTACCAATAATTAAAAAGGAGAGGGCAAGAAGGTGGAGGAGTATAGGGGAATCACACTTATGTCGGTGGGTTACAAAGTATATACGGAGATACTCAGAAACAAATTAGAAAGGGAAGTGGAAGAGAAAGGGACCATTCCACATAATCAGACGGGCTTCAGAAAAGGGATGGGAACAGTAGACAACATCTATGTACTGAATTATTTAGTGAACAGGAACTTGGGGAGGAAGAAAGGAAAGCTAGTGGCCTTATTTGTAGATTTTAAAGCAGCGTTTGACTTGATAAACAGAAAGGTGTTATGGCAGGTTATGAAAAAGAGAGGGTGGATGAAGGGTTGATCGAAAGGATAAAGGAGATATTTGAAGAGACTAAGATAAGAGTTAGGATTAAGAAACAAAAAGGGGAGGTGTTTTGGAGTGTAAGGGGACTCAGGCAATGGTGCCCACTTTAGTCCACTACTATTTAGTCTATTGTTGGCAGATCTAGGAGAGAAACTGGAGAAGAAAGCAAAGGTGGGAACGATTCTGGGAAATAGCAAGGTATATTCATTAGCGTATGCAGACGATGTAGTCTTACTAGCGGATCACGAGAGAGAGATGAGTCTCATAGTTAGAGTGTTTGATGAGTATGTGAGACTGAAAGACTTAACGGTGAATGTAAATAAGATGAAGATCATGTGTTTTAAAAAGAGGAGGACAAAAATAGAATATGAATGGAAGATGTACGGGGAGAAAGTGGAACAGGTCGAGGAATTTAGTTACCTAGGCATCTGGTTTGAGTCGAAAGGCGGCGTTGAACTACAGGTATGGAGAAGGATAGAGGGTGCGACTAAAGTAATGGGGTAGGTATGGGGTATAGGGAAGAGAGTTTTTAAGGATGACTGGAAGATAAGACTGTGGATGATTGATGCATTAGTGTGGTCAGTATTAAGTTATGTAGTGGAGATTTGGGGATGGAAGGAGCACAAGAGGGTGGAAAGTATGCAGGAGAGATTCTTGAGATGGGTAGTGGGAGTGAGCTGGAGCTGTCCAGGATACATGTTGAGGGAAGAATTAGGTAGATGTAAAATGGTTATTAGACAATTGAAGAGAGCATGGAACTTTGAGGAGAAGGTATAAAGGGGGGAGGGAGCAGGATAGAATAAGCTTGTCTACGGGAGGTAGTAAACAAAGAGAATAGGGGTAACGCAGAAGGATCATTGGGAGCAAGAGAGACAACAGAGGAGAAGAGAATGCGAGATAAGGGCAGATGTCAGAGCATGACTAGAGTTAGAGAATGAACTAATAGCTAAAGGGAGGGGGGGGGGGGGGGAAAGATGAAAAAAATTGTGAAACCCAAGTATAACAGATGGTATATTGTAATAAAGTCTAAAGGAGAGCCAGAATATTTAAGAAAGGTAAAAAAGGAGAGTAAATGGTACCACGTTATACGATTTAGGATGGGGAAAGGAATGAGAGAGTGCAGGTACTCGATGGCTGAAGAGGAAGGAAGATATAGAGTCTGTTATTACGAGACAGAATCATGGGGCCATGTTTTAGAGAGATTTACGGGGGATGAAACGGGTGGTGAGAGTGTGGATGACAGGCTACGGTGGATCTTGGATGGAAGTGCACAAGGGGCAAGCTGGATGATCAGACTGTAAGAAATGAGAGAAAGTAAGGGGCATGTAGTAGGAAAAGGCCAAACGCGTACTCCTATGCAAGAACAGTAAATTAATAAAAGTAAAGAAAACGTCAATTCATGTTAACGGAAATGGTAAGAGGAAACGGAAGCCCAGGAAACACTATAGTCAGCAAATCTCGAGAGTAATTGTAAAGACAAAGCGATAGCATATAACTTAATATAAGTATAATCTTATTATTTAGAGAGTAAGTATTCTTAAGGCAGTAAATTTAAAAGTAGAGTTTTCAATCGCAAATAATAAATGGAATAATAAATGGAATGGAATGGCTGATAGCTGATTTAAATAGTTTTAAAATATAAGGTTAGAAAACTGGAAATTCTTGTTAAAAAATGAAGTTAATTCTTTCTCGTACACTTTTTAATTTCAGACTAAATACAATTTTTATCATTGAAAATTGTATGAAACTATTTTTGAATTTTTGACACTTTTTACACTATTTGTGATCTCACAAAAGGATTATTATTGTAGCATTTTCAATCCAATTTCAAGAGAAATTTAAGGTTACCATGTTATTTTTTGAAGCTAACTGCAACAGAATATTTTGCACGAATGTTTTTAAAAATTCAATTTATTATAACTAAAAATTTAAAATGTATTGTTTATAATCGTTTGAAAAAATATTAACTTTACAGAATATTAAGGCAATACCCGGGCCCGCGATTCACTTGACATAATTGTAGAATAGATAAAGGCAGGTCTACATCTCACATGTTTTTTCTCTGTCACTCTAGAGCCCACGTCCGCTTTCCTCACAGCATTATCCGTCCATTTTTCTATGTCGATGGAAAAAAAAAAATATAAAAATTAATTTTTTGACAAACGACACAAGCTATAAAGAAAATAATAAAACCCATTCAAATTTTTCATAAATAATTTTCTACACGAGACATATTTCTTACTTTAATCGTAAAAATAACATTCAAAATAAAACAAAATGTTTTAAATAAATACGAACTAAAATTAACAGACAAAAGTTGTTCCCCAAAAACATCTTTAAATTTGTTATTAATAATTTTTAAATAGGACGAGTGGATTTTCTTTTATTCGTCAAAAATAAGATTGAAAATAAAAAGGTTAAATTTTTAGAATAAAAGACATGAAAGACGAAAAAATTAAAAGACATAAGTTATTTGACCACGAAATACCTACAAGTTTGTTATAAACAAATTAAATTTATCGAAAAAGAACCAAAGTTGCGATTAAATGTTTCATAATAATTTCGTTTATAAGAATGCGCATTTTTTTAATGAAAATACATTTGAAAATGATGAAATTATGAAATTAGGCCCTGTGCAAATTTATTTATAAATTCTAACTTTATCAAGTAGCCCGACTATAAATTTCGATATAACACAATTTCACAGATTAAAAATTTTAAAATATAAATAAAAAATCTATCAGCTCGTCAAAAATTTATTTTCTAAACTGCCAAATTTATCACATGTACAATAATGTAGAATGTTGTAAATGCTTCATTTTTTTTAAACTAATAGTTATATCATATTAAAAATTTGAAAGCGATTATCTCAAAACAGTATTCTCAAAAACTGCTCGTGCTGGAGCTCAAAAAGTAATTATTCGATCTGACTCAAATTTTATGACACTTCTGTCTATAACATTATGGGAAGGATATACCTAAAGTTTTAAAAATATCGCGTAAATAAATTACTTTTTACATTCTCATTGGAGCAGGCATCAAATATGTCTGTACATATGTCTGTCTGCCTGTGAGCACGATACTTGTGAAAAAATAATTCTATAAGGTTGGTCTTTGGTACACTCTTCAAGTGGCCAAAACTAAAGCTCAAGTTCGTTAGCTAGCCATTTTGAATAATAATTCAATAACTTAGCGCATTTTTAATATTTTGAAGACCACCTTTTTCAAAATCCTAAAATTCTCTGCACGGCTATTTAAAGTATTGAAAAAGACAAAAATTTATTCTAATTATTTTTTCCCAGAAAACGAAAAATTATCAGTTATAGCATTTACAAAATTCCAAAAAACACGAAAATGAACACTTTAAGCTAAATAACAGACGATATGAAAAAAATGAAGCAAAGGAAAATGTTCATTTCGAATGCCCTACAAGATTATCATAACAATTGGTTGAGTTTCGGTAGAAAATTCAATTCACAAAGTCTGGGTCATTGAACTTAGGGGTATAATTTAGAAGATAAAAACGATAAGGCTGCTGTGTAGACCGTATGTGTGACGTTTATATTGTGAAAATAACATTGTAAATGGGCACATACAGTTTATGGACAAACGAGACGAGTTGCAATAAAATGTTTAACATTAACATTTTTTTAAAGAATGCGCATTTTTTTAACGAGACGATAAAACTACGTCTGTTTTGATTCTAATGCATGTTATAAATTGTAATAATATACATGAATGGAAAATATATACAATTTCGGGAACCAACTCGAGTGCTCAGCACGAGATACGTGAGGAGAATGTGTTCGTTAAAGCCGAAGGAGCTTTAACAAAAGAGAATTCACAATCATCAAATTACTTTTGCCGATGCTTTGACCTTTAGTTTTAAAAAGTCTGTGCACAAGCGTGGGAAATACACAAAGACCGAGCGCGCAGCGCAAAATAAATATATTATCGAGCGCGAAGCGCGAAAACCAATAGTTGCGTGCCCTAGGCGCGCTCCAACTTGCGAGAGAAGCGAGCCGCGCTCCCAGCACCGAATGAGAATGTGCCTGCGAGTTATTATTAGCATTTTCATCTTATTCGAATATTATAATCAGAAAAAATAGAGTAATTGAAGGAAGATTTAAGAACAATCTAATGTTCTTTTCAAGAAGACTCACGCATTCACAATCAGGTTTAAATGTCCGCATTTTTACAAATTTATATAAAGGTAACTTTCTATTGGATCGTCGCACAGTCGAAACTTGAAAACAACTTAGCATTACCTTGATTATGTTTCAAATTATCAATTTTAAACATTGGTTTCTTTAGTTCAATGTTGTCATTGCATTCGATCACTTTTCTGAGTGCAATCATTTTTTTGTCCAGTTCGGTTACACAAGCTGAATTTGTTATCGATCATCTTTTTCAAAGCGTTTTCAAAAGAAAATTCCTTGTGTAAAGGAAATCTGTTTTTCGTTAACGAAAATGTAATACACATAGGTGCACGTTAGTTTTCCTCCATTTATCTAAATAACCGTCCACACACTCTCTCTGCTCTGTATTACCCTCGCTCAAGGTAAATGACGTTTACAAGCAAGCAGCTGTCTAGTTCCGATCAATATCAAAAGGAATGGTTTTGAATCAGTGCCCGGCGCATGAAGTAAATTGTGATACATTATACGAGCTAGCAACAACCAAGCCTACCCAAACTTTACGGCGCTCATTCCACTTCCTAGAAGAATACTTAACTCGTCCGCATTTATTCATTGCTTGTATTCTATGCTTTATTGCTCAAAACAAGAGAATACTTATTTTTCTGATCAGTTTACATAAGATGTGCAATGAGGCATCAACACACTCTCAGGCCAATTAAAAAAGTTTTAAATAGAGACGAAGAATAATAGCAATTTTCGTACACAATTTGAAGAGAGATACTTCTAAGAGTTGATATCATTTTTCATTGAGCTCTTATAATGTTAAATATATAAAATATACAATGTATAATATAAAATATATAATGTTAAATTATACAATTGTAAATTAAGTTGCTGCGAAGTCATTTTTATTACGATATTGGAATGTTTCTAAACAAAATTCTTACAATAACTAACTGCATCACATTTTTAACGTATATAAGAATTTTTTTAATGACATTTTTCATTGGTATTAGGGTCTTATGAAAATAATTAATTATGGAACGTGCATTTCTTAAAAAAGGTTAAATTGGTAAACGTTTCGACCATTGATAGGGATCCTCCTCAGTGCCAAAAATCAGATTAAAACAATTTATAATTAAAAATTCGTCGTACGGACAACTGCAGGATTTCGCCGGGAGCGGGTGCTAATCTGGAAAATTGCACCCGCTTCCAGCGAAATCGCGGTAATAGCCACAACCACGTCTCACGACCGTGAGATAGGTGGTTACAGTCTGTAAAGGAATCAATACGACGATCCAGCAAAAGCCTCGTTTACCCTAAGAACACGGAGCGACCCAAGGACAACCGCCTTCTGCATTTTTCCCGCAAGTGTTCTAGCATATTGTTGACACGCCGGGATGCTTTTTAGGCCATTAGCAAGTGAAAGCTTAGCACCTCCAAGAGCGCCGATGATTCGCCGCCGAAAATTCGATAACGAACATGGTTCGCTTCTCGAAGTAAAGAAGAACCATGTCAGGCCTCGAGTGAGCAACAGAAACAATTGTCAAGACTATAAAGTTCCAGTATATGCGGCACTTCCCATTCTCGACAATTGACTCAATTTCCCTAGGAGCATTTAGAGGAGCGATATTAAGGTTAATGCCGTAGGAGTGACAGAGATGGTACTAAAGTACTCTTAGTGCCGCATTGTGCCTTTGAATGTAGGTCGTTCCCGCGTGAGTGGGACAACTAGATAGTATGTGAGCTAAATTCTCGGGATGTGCATGGCACGTCCTGCAGCTATCATCGGGAATGTCTTGATTAAAAATGTGGTGACGACATGTTGAGGTGGAAATGACACCGTCTTGGCATGCAAAAATGAAACCCTCCGTACCAGACTTTAATCCGGGCGATTTAAGGAAAGCAAACGTTAGCTCACAAGACATTG
>NC_046658.1:6022655-6023829 GCF_010883055.1 Belonocnema kinseyi
TTTAAGAAGAGGGTCTCTTCCATTTGCAACTCTATGTGCTGTACCCAGAATAATCCTGTTGTGAAGACATGCAAGACTCAATATTCCGCGACCCCCTTGACGACGAGAGATGTACAGTCGCAGAACGGAAGACTTAAGATGCATGCTTTTGTTCATGTGCATAATCTTTCTTGTCCCGATATCAAGAGATCTGAACTCGTTCTTCGTCCATGGAACTACTCCAAATGAATAGAGTAGTACCGGGACGGCAAGCATGTTCGTTGCAGATACTTTGTTTCTCGCCGACAGTTCGGAAGACCAAATCTGTCGGATGAGACGTTTGTATCTGCTTCGTAAAATATCCTTTATAGATGTCATATCCTGAATGCGGCTCTGTGGAACGCCCAGGTATGCATAAGTCTCTCAAGCTCAAAGGTGTCGTAAAGCGCTTTTATCAAGAAGCTCAAGATCTTCAGGGATGCCATTAAGTTTTCCTCGCTTCAAATAAACCTTGGCGGATTTTTCTAACCCAAATTCCATTCCAATTTTCTTAGTATATCGTTCGACAATCCCCAGAGCTAGATGCAGTTTCTCTCTGTTTTTAGCATAGATCTTAAGATCGTCCATGTAAAATACATGAGTGACCTTGTACTTTCGATCTGCAGATTTGCCGCACAATTACCCGTCGGAATGGCGAAGTGCTAGAGATAGTGGCAATAATGTAAGGCAAAAGAGGAGTGGGCTCATGGTGTCGCCCTAAAAGACACCTCTCTGAAAGGTGATCTTGTTAGTTGTCACACGATTTCTTTCAGATAAAATAGTAAAAATCTGGTTTTCCAAAGCGGCATCAATCTCTCTATGCACCTAACGATTTGTGGATGAAATTTTAAGCTTTCCAAAAGAGAGATGATAAGTCTATGGGAGGTCGAATCGAAAGCTTTCCGATAATCAATCCAGGCCATCGATAGGTCACGCTGGTAGAATGCTGCGTCTTTGCAAACATATCAATCGATGAGCAGGTTCTCCAGACATCCGGCTACGCCTTTCTTTGAGCCTCTGTGTTCATACATTTCTTGTCACACAGGTTCAATTGCCGAACAATCCTATCATTTAGAATAGCTGTGAATATCTTATAAAGCGTGTTCAGACAAGTTATTGGCCTGTAATTCTTCGGGTCAGCTAAGTTGCCTATTTT
>NC_046658.1:6023929-6024936 GCF_010883055.1 Belonocnema kinseyi
AATACTTTTTTCACCTCCTCGGTAGTGATGGGTGGGCATTCTTTATCAGGTGTTATGAGGGCAACACATAACTCCTTGAAGCTCTTTATATTTTCTGAGTCTGCATCCAGTCTATGCTGAATTTCGTAGACTTCTCTCCAAAATACTTCGACCTCTTCTGGTTTGGGTGGGTGTTCGACAGTAACTGGAGGGTCTTGGAAGAGTCGAGATGGTTCAGAGAGAAACTGTTGATTTTCTCGGACCCACCTCTCCTTCCGCTCTAGACTTCTTTTAGCGTCAGATATTATCCGTATTCTGTCAACAATATGCTGTCTGATGGTCATCAGCTTTGACTTGTTAAGTGTGTGATAACGGGTCCGGAGTTCGCGCGCGAACTTTCGTACCTTGGCGGTAAAATTCCTGCCAGATGTGATGTAGTCAATCGCACACTGAATGCGGGACGCGTACTGTCTTGCCCAGCCTATCTTTATGGCAAGTTGATGCATTCGTCTTTTGGTCTTATGATCAGCCGTTGGTTTTGTTTTACGGTTCGCATCGGCCCCTTTCACGGAATAGTTCAGCATGGTTTTGCAGACGTTGCTGCGAAAAGTGCGATAGCTCCGGGTATTTCTCGCACCACAGAGCATGCAGCCGTGCCATGTAACCCCGTTCAGGGGCCACACTTGCATCGTAGCACTCTAGCAAGTCGTGATTCAGTCGCTCCATCCACCCAAAGGTTGCGAGATCCCGCCGATCCATCGCATTGAATCCATTTTCATTGGCTCTCCCAGCTCTAGCTTGGTCGGCATTGTTGGCCGACCTATTGTTGGGAGCCCTGCGCGTTCTGTTGTTTTGAACTGCACTTACTACAACTATGTTTGGTGTTGTCATTGTTGTTCCCACGAGAAGCTAGAGAAAGGGGTTGGTCCATCCGTGTAGATCCCCGCATGCAAGGATAAGGCTGCGTACTCTGAGAGGTCGCCGGGTATCCCAGAGTCCCCGTTCTAGACCGAATGGTAGCAGAGCTA
>NC_046658.1:6025036-6046763 GCF_010883055.1 Belonocnema kinseyi
GCCTCTCTCTCCTTCTCCATCCCTCTCTCGGTCTCTATTTCACCGTCAACTCCCTCTCTGTGTGATCGTCCCGTTCGGTTGCAAAAGGATGAGATAACCACGGTGAAGTAAATCACTTCGTAATCCCACAAACACAAAGATCACAAGTGCATTGCACATAGATACGCAGTTAGAGTTTCAGATGAAGTTAATGGATGAGAAACATAAAAGGCGAACGATTGACAATTTATACAACAGAATTTCCGTTAATATAAAAAGGGTAGTTTTTGAAGTGAAAAATAGAGACGTCTGCTCCGTTTCAAATCACGAATAAAACTGAAAAACCATTCACAGATTTCCTCTAGTTTTAAAACTTACGTCTTCTCAAAATTTGTTCCACTTCACAACTGGAGTAGATGTATAGGGGGGTTTCTAACTTAAGATTCCTACGTTACCGGCATCGAGAATCTTCCACCTGTGGTGGTTCGTGTCCATGTTAAATTTTCTGTGAAAAAAGGGTTCGTGTTCACACTCCTCTCCAAAAGTCGTTTTCAATGTGTCAGTGACAATATGACTAGTACTTGGTCAAATTATTTCAGAACTTATTTAAGACTTGATCATTTAAAAAGACATGAGAAATACTCTTGCTCATGAAGAATCATAAGCAGGATGAAAGACTTTTGCCAAATTTCAAAGGTAACTCGAAGTTTAAGCCCAATGCAAGAATCTGTCAGTCGGATTGATAAGGAGAGGAAAACAATTCTTCGAAAGCATAAGATTTTCAAACTGAACGAGAAACAAGCTATTCAGGAAGCTTGCAAACCACAATTCCCACCACTGAGGAATCTATTATGCATTACTCAGAAGTCTGAAGATGAAGCGGAACCGCTTGTGAAAAAGAAAAAAGTAGAGCCAGAAGAAGAATTTGGCCAATATGACAGTTCTTTATCCGTAATAAAAATGTGCTGATGATGAGGATGTTAATGAGCATGATAATGGCGATGATAAGGAGGATAATGATGCTTATAAGGAGGAAGATAATGCTGAAAGTAACCTTTCCTCAGAATATAAAATAAAAGCAGAAACAGAATCTAAAATGTTAGATTACTGGAAAGATCCCAATAAGTTTGTGGATCGATTGCGCTTTATTTTACAATATTAACTAGCTGGGAACGTAAATAATGTATATGAAGTTATTTCAGTTGTTAATGAAACGCGGGAGCTTGATCTTATTGAATAATTCTTTTAGTTTAGAAACTAGTTAAATGTAATTGAATGAAAATTTTAAATTATTTATTCAAGATTCCCTGTAATTAATATTTTTTAAATTGATGAAATGGAACCAACACTGTACAAAGTAAGCAATAAGTTTTAAAATTCGATATATAATTTGTATACGTTTATTGTAGCGAAATAAGTTAAATAAATTTAATGTTTGAAAATGTATTTGTATTTATTGATTCCCCTCACCTAAATGAATTGTAGTCTAGAAAATCAGCTTATAAATTAGAAGATTTAGTATAAGTCGTCATTCTATCTAATATTTTCAGAAGCTATTACACTATATTCCACTACCTTACTTCTTCTTCTTCTCCTCCACCTCCTCCTTTTACTCCTAATTCTCCTACTCCCCCTCTTCCTTCTCTATTCTTTTCACATTATTCTGCATACATTTTGAGAGTTTATTTAACTTGATTTAGAATAACTCAAGATTAAACAGGAGAAATGTGGTTAGAACTATATGAAAATCAGTGTAACTGATAGTGATGCACTCTATCATGTTCTATATTAAACTAAGACCTCTTGTTAATCAAACTAAATTTTCGTTTAATAAGTTAACATAGTCGAGTCAAAAGTATGTTTACGATTTTGTTAATCAGAAATTCTTATCTGTTTGACTGGATTGATATAACTACAATTAAATGTGGGTTCTAAGAAAATAATTATTTGCAACTGTTATATAAGAGCAGATTTTACTATCATCAATAATTCAATATAAGCATTATTATTAATAAATTAGATTTCTTAATTATTTGAGGAAGATGATTTATCAAGCGCAGAGCAGAATACAGCGCTGATAGTGGAATATTGGTGTTGTTTGGAAGCCGATGTGCAACTTGATTTTTACATCTTAACTTATTATTTTCAGTACCTACTTAACTACATTATAAACGAATCCTCCTTCTCCTCCTTCTCACTAACCTCCTACTCCTCCTTTTATATTTACAACTAGAAGTAAAATCGACCTAAGAACGTTTTTATTTTGAAGTGTAAAAAATGTAATCCGTCATTGAAAATAACCTTAAGAATTGTGTACGAAAAAAATCTCTTCAGAAATTGCGCAGTACAAATATGATGACGTCATCAAGAATATTTTACAAATATAGCATTAGCCATTTTAGCTGTAGAATATCGGTAAGATGGATTTTGTATGGTCTCAGAATTAAGTTAGTTAGCTTGAAAGCAATATATCATACTCGATTTCCATAAACTATATTAATTCTTGTATTTAAAAAAAAAATTTATATCACTAAATTTGTATTTAAGAGTTCCAAAAAATAAATGTCATGTTATCACTATATTAAGTTTTCCCATGTTTGATTCACAGATTTCATTATTTTATATGCTAGCTATATCAATATAAAATTATAAAACTGTCACAGTGATTCTCTGTTTGTAAAGGATCTCTTAAGAATCTGTTGATATTTTCCAAGATTCATGCAAAAATTTTATATGGGTTCATTCATTTTTTGAGGTATGCTGTGATATTTGCAACTGGTTCGAGTCACTCAATCGCAACCCTTTATGTAATATTCCAAATTTTAGAAGATTATTTTTCAATTAAAACATTTTTTTAGTATATACCTCTTTCTATCTCTCTATTTCTCTCTCAATCTCTCTTTCTCTCCAGCCTATACATGCTACATATAATTTTAATGTATTTATCTATTAAAAAATATCCCCCTCTTTGTCGCAATGTTAAACAAGGTTCTAAAATTTGTTAGCTAGAAAGCAATATACTTTCCTCGATTTCTATAAATTATACTTATTTTTTAATTTCTATTTGACTAAATGTTGATATAAGTCTTCCAGAACGTAGGTGTTCACGTTATCTCTGTACCCTTTCTCAATGTCTGATTCACAGTTTCCTTGCATTATATTTTAATACAGCTAAATGCATTTTATTATTCATGATGCTTTATTTAAATGTTTCAAGTAAGTAAATTGAATCTTTGGAACAGATTATTCCATTATGTGAAAGATGATTTCAACGTTTCTTAGTTAATACTAACATTTATGTAGCTGATCTATTTTATAAATTCTAGAAAGAGCTTTTAAATTATATGTTCTTCATCTTAAATAGTTTATTAAAAATCCTAGCTATTTTAAAATAAAATTCTAAATCTGTTACATTGATCCACTTTATGTATGAACAATGAATTTGAGAACTTCCTGTCGGTAAATATCAACTGAAAACGTTTAAGGAACTTATTGTTATAAATATCAAAGAAAGTATGTAGGACAGGTGACGCATAGTCGTGGAAAGTCTAGACAATTCATTTGTTTAAAGAAATAAGTCCTTTAAATCGTATGCCTACAACGTCTTCTTAAAATCGGAATAAGTTATAACCTACATAGCTGAAATTTTCCCCCAAATCTTATACGCATCAACACGTTCTCATTAATATAAGTATATGGATATAATTTTATCTCTGGTGCATAGCAGGTCTTGATAATTTTCTTTTTCCCGGAACTGATCAATGTATAGTGTAAAATAAGTCTTTTAAGATGACATTCATCGAGTAATTATGATGATTTATGGTATTTCCGAGAAGCTTCGAATACACTGACCCTCACTTGATTTTGTCAATTCATTTTCTTATAGAAATAAATCCACCCAATCGTATTCTGTGAGATGTACCGTTGCCTTAATGATTTCACACTATATTAGATGGGCCTTTGTCCCACTACTTTACTTAAACTAGGCCTTAAGCGAGCCCTCTACATGTAACGCCTACGCTTGGGGCGTTAGTTCTTTTCCGACCGTGTCTTAAAAATAAAGTGCTAAAACTCTTTTCCTTATATTTAGTTCTACGAACCTCAACCCCCCGGAATACTATAATAAATTAATAATAATTCAGTGATTGGTATAAGTGGAAGATCATAAGTGATTGTGTTTTAATAGAGAAATACTATTGTGAACCCCTTACGCCGTCACATTTTTTACGATCCTGACAGGACCCCACTGACCTTACGAGATCTGTGCTGGGATCAAAAGAAGCCCTGGAACTTTAAGAAGTCCAAGCTTTCAAGAATTAAACGGTCATAATAAAATTAAGCACTATTTTTGGAAATTTTTTTTGGCCATATATTCGCCACCAAATTTTAATTTGACCGCGAATAGACACAAAGGCAAACCAACGATGAGGATAAACGAAATAAATCTAGGAGATAGTCCTGAGGTCCAGAGTCCTCGAAAAGGGGAGACGTCACCTAGCGAAGCTAGCAACGGTTGGAATTGTTGCCTACACGCCCACATCGCGAAATTAGATATATTTTTGCAGTTACGCTGGATTTTAATATATATCGAAGTCAAATCCCATACTCTACGGAAGAGAGCGGTAACGATTCCGAAGATCATTTTAGTGATATCCCTTCCATCAATATTCCTATAATGGCTGACCCTGTAAATGTTCCTTCAAATATCAAGCAACTCCATCCATACGAGATCCTTAATACAATTTTAGCAAAATTGGAGATAGTCAAACAAAACCAGTCCATTAAAAAAGAGAAACTTCTACTTCTAGATAGTGAAAACAAAAAAAAGGGTAGAAGATATAGAAAAACTTGGACATAGGGATTCGTCATGGCACATATCTCTGCATTCTCCTCCGGAAAATACTTCGCTTTCCCTTCCTGCACAGCAAGCAAACGCAGGCTCCTCTACGCCATACGAACAAAGACCGGTCCATTCGTTGTCCCTCCCGAGACCACCACGCGAACAGATCTAGACAGACAAGCGCGTCAACCAAAATCCGGAAAACGGCACGCAGATGCGTCCGCCGTCCTTCACAAGATCAACGAGTGAACACATTTCGTTAGATAGTCATATTGTCTAAAATCCATAAAATGGTTTGACGCCTTCTATGGACATAATCACGACTCTAGAACCTTTAAAAGGGCTGGACGAAAATGGCGTAAAAGATTTGATTAAAAGTGTAAAAAGAGACCAAAAGCAACGTCATTAACCCAATGTATTGGATTTCATTAACGTAGAAAAAATAATCAAAAATGAAAAAAGGCTATTACATTTACGCACATTAGTGATGATGATGAGTTCTATGAAGCTTTAAGACACAATTTAGGTACCAATAGCTTCGTCGATTTATCTCAAGCAAAGTTAAATAATGTCAGACACCAAGCTAATGAAAACATACAAAGTTATAATCAGAGATTTCGGCAACACCTAAATGAACTGCAGTATGCCATACAAGGAGAACACTCGAATGCCACGGAAAGAAAAATAGCGTTGAAAATCGAGGAAAGGTCGGCGATTAAAAAATATATAATTAATCTGCGGGAAGAAATAGGAATCCAAGTTGGACCCCTAAAAGTCATGAGTCTAAATGAGGCATAGCAGGAAACCCTCGAAGCAGAAGTATGGTTTAGGGAAAAGCAGCAGTCGATAAAAGTCACTATACTTACGACGGGTAGGAGAAAGAATGAAACTATTGTGTAACTTTTGTAATTCACCCAGTCACACCGAAAACCACTGCTACAGGAAGTACACGTACGAAAAAAAGCGCACGTACGAAAAAAAAGCGGAGGAGGAGAAAGATTACGAGGAAACTCAACAAGCGGAGGTAGAGATACAGGCCTGCGAGATCGAGTATCAGCAATATCCGGACAACTATTTTCAATACGAGCAGACTTGCACGGATTACGACGAGAGGAAACATTATTAATCGACAGTGGATCATCGATTAATTTGATAAAAGAAAATCTTTTTGCAGCCGAAACATCCCACCGAAAATTGCAATAAAGAATTTTATATGGGCAACGAAATGCATTTATCTACACGGTTAATTTATTGCAAATACCTTAATAAAGACCATCCTTTTCATATAGTTCCCGAGGAGTTTCCTATACCTGATGACGGAATACTCGAAACACCCTTTCTATATAAGTATTATTTTGATCTATCCAGCACGTGATTATAGAAGAAAAGCCCTACTTGCCGGCTTCGATTTACCGAATCACGGAAGGACACATCCAAATACCAGAAGAGTACTGCAAACGAATTTAATTACTTTGGGAAAATTCTAGACTCTCCCACATCGAACAAGAGCACAGAGTCTCGATAGAAAAATTTTTGTACATTATCATGATGTTTTTTCGCTTCCAGGAGAACCACTACCATGCACAAACTTAGTCGCACATAGAATTGTTTTAAAAAACAAAAAGATCCTCAACAACAGGTCCTATAGAACTCCGGAGTTTCATAAACAAGAAATAAATACTTAAGTTGAGGAAATGAACACCAAGAGGGTAATAAGGGATTCCGAATCACCGTACAAATTTCTATTATGGGTTGTACCGAAAAAAGCGGATACTTCAGACAAGAAAAAGTGGAGAATTGTAGTGGACTTCCGCAAGCTAAACGAGAAGACAGATCAAGATGCATACCCACTCCCAGTTATTAATGAAATCTTGGATCATTTGGAAAAGGCGAAATTCTTTTCAGCCTGTGATCTGACATCCGGATTCCACCAGATACCCATGGAAGAAAACTCGAAGAAGTACACAGCTTTTTCTACATCAGAAGGATACTTTGAATTCGAACGTATGCCATTTGAGTTGAGGAATGCCCCTGCCACCTTCCAACGCATGATGGATACTGCGTTCAAAGGATTAATTGGAAAGATCTATTTCGTGTACCTTCATGATATTGTGGTTTTTAGATCCACATTACAGGAACATAATCAGAATCTAGTCACCATCTTTGAAAGGCTACGACAGACTGGACTCAGACTACATCCCGGTTAATGTGAGTATTTAAGACCCGAACTAGAGTAAAAAAAGCAAAGTTAACTTCATTTGAATGCAAGACTGAAAAATCCTTCCAGTTTCTAATAAAATAATTATCTTCCTCTCCCGTCATGCGGTATCTTGAAAATAACGGTCTAGGTATAGTTTTGTCACAAGACGGACACCCAGTCTGTTACATCTCCAGGGTACTTAATAAGGCTGAAGAAAATTACAGTACTACTGAAAAAGAGCTCTTAACCATCGTATGGGCAGTGAAGCGCCTGAGACAGTGCTTGTATGGGCGTAAATTTTAAATTCGAACAGATCTTCAGGCCCTGACTTAACTCTTTAACGTTAAAAATCCTTCCTCGAAACTACTCAGGTGAAGATATAAGTTCGAGGAATATGTCTATATGAATGAGTACTGCCAAGGGACAGATCATAAAGCAGCAGATGCTTCGTCCATAATGCTACCAATTCGCAATGAAGAAATTGCAAAAGCAAGGAGCCCAATTGCAGAAGAGACAGCCGCACCAATCGCCGAAACAACCGATAAAAGTTTAAGCGACAGTGAACCTATAGACCTATCTTTGAAACCAAATAGTCCTGCAGGTTCATACATCAACATTGAACCACCAATTATGAATGCCGTTAATGAAGAACTGAACATCTTACTTCACCAGAGATATATTAATTGACAGAAGAATAAAACAGAAAATAATATAATTTTAAAATCGAACGCTGAAGGTAAACTATGGGTAAAACTTTATAAAAGTCAAAGCATAATACCACCGCAATTATCGCAACAAGATTACATTCTTCTACCTTCCTTCCACGAGATTAGGCGGCTGACTCTTCTTGACGAAAAGAGTCAAATATGCAAAAATCGAAAATTAACGAGCGTACGTTTGCACATTGGGTGCACGGAATTACATGGAACAGGGTATTATTAACTACGTAAAAAGATGCCTAATATGTCAAAGGCCTAATATGTCACCTTAGACGGCAGAGGCAACAATATCCGATACCCCTTTGAAGCCCAATGAAAAGGTAGCCTTGGATATTTTTGACCCGTTATCCATCACGCAAAAACACCACCAGTACATTTTATTATTACAGGACCTGTTGTCAAAATACCTCATGCTCATACCTTTAAAAGAGACGACATCTGAGTCAATTATCACTGAGCTCCTGGATCATTATATTTATGTACATCTTCGCTTAGCCAAAACACATACTTACTGACCAGGGAGTAATTTTGTCCGGGTTTAATGTCGAATTTTAAAAACCTCTTGAAAGTCAAGCATATAAAAACGAGTATCTTTCACCCGCAAAGTAACGAAAGTTGAGAAAGAGCTCATGCAGTAGCAAAATGTCTGATTAAAACTGCAATGGAAGAAAATCAAAATGATTGGGACGAAAATTTAAAGTTAGCTTTAAATTTAGTTAGCTTTGGTTAGATAGATTCATACCGTTTGAATTAACGTTAGGCCGTAAGGCCAACACTTTCCGTGTTATAAACTACCGCTAGTTTAAAATATTCGTAGTTAGTCTCGATATAGAGAGAACGGCACGAGAAATATTTGATATCGGAGATATGGTCCTAACTTTTAATAATCGAAAAACGTCCAAACTAGATGCAGATTTGTTAGGCCCTGCCACAATAATCGAAATTGGAAACAACAATAATTATACAATATTACTAGACAGTGAGAGAGTGCATTTTCACGCCAATTAATTAAAAACATTTTATTACTGATTTGCAATTTGATGATAATGCTGCTGCTCATCCTGTCTGCTTTCGGAAAGGTAAGGAGGATACCACCGTTTACGCAGAAGATATTGTTCATGCTAAATTATATCATATCATTTGGAATTTAGTCGTTTCTGTCGAGCCCTCGCAAACTAAGCAACGCTTCACCGACTTCTATAACGCCTATCAGAATGCGAATCAGATGTGTCACGCCTGTATTGCGTTGTTTGAACTAAAGACACTGAAAATTCTAATCGATCGTCTGGGCGTCAATAAAAGATTCTTGAACCAGCTCTAAGAAACTCGCCGCACCAAAAGACGACCTTTCAAATTTGTAGGTAGCATCTCAAAAACTCTCTTTGTTACCTCAAAAGAAAAAGATTTGGAGTGTATTAATAAAAAATTAGATCAACTTTACACAGATAACAAATTTCTCGCCACAAACATATCCAATCAGACAAACCTAAAATCCTAAAATTAATTATAGTTTGCCTACCAAAAATTTTCATACAAATGTTCTGCGTAAATAATTCTGTCACCACGTCGAATGTACCTCAATCTGTAACTTATAGAACAGCATTATCAGATTCCACTGAGATTAAACCTTTAAATACAATAAGCGCAAGTGAGGTTAAGCTACGCACTCGTCCAAAAAAGTAATGTTTTTCGGGGTAAGAATAATGTACAAATGGGGGTGTGAGATGTACCATTGCCCCACTAATTTTAAATTATGTTAGATGGGCCTTTGTCCCACTACTACCCTTAAACTAGTCCTTGAGCAAGGTCTCTGCATGTAACGCCTAGGCTTGGGGCGTTCGTTCTACTCCGACCGTGTCCAAGAAATAAAGAGCTGAAACTCTACTCCGTGTGTTTAGTTCGACGGAGCCCAACCCCCAGAAATACTATATTAAATTAATATAAATTAAGTGATTGGTGCAAGTGAAAGATCATAAGTGATCTTGTTGTAATAGAAAAATTCTATTGTGAAACCCCACATCATCACAATGCCCATCAACGATTTCTTAATAGCCTAATATATTATGACCTGCAAAGCTGAAATTTATACTCCAATCTTATGTCAATCAACACCTTCTCATTTATATCAACAGATAGATCTAATTTCCTCTCTGACGCATATGGTGTCGACGCGAAACAAAATCAGTCATTGAGGCAATAACAGATATTGACAATTTTCAATGTAATATAAATTATATTATTTTAGGACAAAAAAACTCCAAATCCGGGGATAGCTGATGTGACATGTGTTTTGTGACATGTGATTTATGGTATTGATTTTCAATATCCATAGTGAGATAACGCAAACACTTTCGAAGGAATAATCCGATTTAATTGCCCTTTGGCATACTATGTTAGAACCTAAAACGGATGGTGCAGTTTCTTGACCAGCGATATTGTTTGACCAGACATATTGTTTGAACCATTTTTGTTTAAATAATTGGAAAATAAATGTCTTTTTTAGGGGGCTCGCGAATTTTGGTGCCCATGATTAGGAGTGGGGACCAACACCTCCAGTCTTTAATGATCGAACGTGCCGGTTTTTAATCAGTAGAATGGATAGAAGTAGTGGGACCGATTCGGAAAGAGAAGAGATGAATTAAAATAATATGAAGGAAATTCCAGCAACTCTCTTTCCATTCGCAATGATACAAGCCCCTTTTCAAATAATGTCAAATTGGCCCATTAAATTTAAAAACAATATAGAAAATAGTCCAACTTATTTCCTAAGTAATTTAATAAGATTTAAAAGAGGATATAAGATTAACGAAAAGGACATATTAGAAAATTTAGGTGCTGTTGTCGAAGACGAAGCATCAGGTTGTTTTCAGTGAATAAAAGTAGTTGGACACATTTAGATCAATTTCTTGAAGATTTTAATGAAACTTACTTAAATGAAAGATGTACGGAAATAATCAAAAATAAATTAAAAAATTGAAATCAGAAAAAAGATCAGGATATTCATGCTTTTGTAACAGAAATTAAACAATTATTTGAAAAATTAATGCAAGTTTTTCATAGAAATCAAAATCAACAAAGACAATTTAGACCGGGGTACAAAAGTCAACAAAATAGACAACAATTCCAACCAAGGTTTCAGAATGGAAATCCTAGATTTTTTAATTCAAGATTTAAATATAAAAAGAATGATCAAAATAACTTTGGATTACAAAGAAATCTACGATTTAATAACAATTATAATAATAATTGAAGAAACCACAACCCAGCTGATCAGTTATTAAATGTAATTAATCAGCTGTTGGGAAACACACAGACACGACCAATTAAAAACTCTCCGCAAATACCAGCGCTTTCATATAACGCGGAAGAAAATAATAATTTAAGCAAAAATAAAGAATTAAAATCAGAAAATAACAGTCAAACTAAAAAAAAATGACAAAAAAAAACAAAACAAAGATAGGCAGAAAGGTGGTGAAATAGATTCAAGTCGACAGGATATTATGGATCCAAACTTAGGAAACTAAAATTTTAATCATAGCTCACGAGAACCCTTAAAATTCTACAATTGCGGGAAAATAGGTCATTTTCGACGAGGTTGTTGGTATAGTTTGGATCAGGGAAACGAATACGATCGCTATTAAAGGCGGAAAATAGCAAACAAAACCAGAGGCCGCCAGAATTACTTGACACAGACACACATGAGAAAGAAGAAACGAGATTTCACCTTATAGTTGATTTTTTAAGTCATAAATATGAAGTTTTAGTTGACACCGGTGCAACTTACCCATACACTGGTGAAAAACTTATAAAAACAGTAATAGAATTAGACTACGAAATTAAAAAACCAATAAATGACACATTAATGGTAGCTAATGGACAAAAATTAAAAATGACAAGAGAAGTCTTAATCCCTATCAAAATAGATCATACGGAAAAATATTTATTATTCAGACTGGTACCAAATTTAAGATCGATAGGAATAATAGGAACCGATATGATTGAAAGATTAAGTTTAAAAATTGATTATGAGAAAAAGATTTGGTGGTTACTACAATTGCCAAATATTGAATATGCGATTAAGTCAAAAGTAATTAAAATCCAGGAGCCGATAATGGAAGAGAATAAGAAAGAGACTAAGAATTGTGAAAGCGAGAAATGTAAATTGAAATTCGGGACAAAGATTAGCTTGCGAAACGACATGCGAGAGAAAGAGACAGATTTGCTACCGTGCGAAGTCTCTTCTCCCGTTTCTCCCTTCTTACAGGTAATGCACTAGACTCGATCCCGCCAGCACCTCAGCCGGCACAGAGTGTACGGGGGCATAGTGCCCCACACCCAAAACCCTACAAGGCGAGCGACGCAACACTGGCACGTGCCAGCGTGGGCGTTCAGAGATTAGATGAGCAGGCTAGTCATAACAAAGAGAGGGATAGAATAACAAATGAAAATAGAATCAAAATAAACACGAACTTACAAGCGAAAAATAAAGATAGGAATTTATTGATTTCAAATTCTTTAAACCATTGACTCAAATGTTCTTTTTATTTGACTGAAAATTGATCTGTTTGACTAATAAAACTACCATCAACTCAGGTAACAATGTTGTTCAAATCTACGTAATTATCTATCATATTTGTTCATATTAAAATTACTAATATTTATTATAATTATTTAGGTTTAAGAACCTTTGAAAAAGGTACGCATGTGTACTGAAACGTAAGGAAGTTTTGAAAGGAGTTTTATCTATAAAATAAATATCTGAGTTTCGAAGAACATGTTTTTTTGACTCATATTTATTTTCTCGATTTACGATTGGACCGTAAGATATAAAGAATTTGAAATCAATAAATATCAACGGTCGAAGAAAGGTTTGATTTGTTTCATCAAATCATTTTTACGATAGGAATTTATATACAAAATTTAATGGGCCATTGGAATGCAATAAAGAGAAAAGTGATTCTAAATTAAAGACGGTGTTAGATAAAAAAGAGGAGAAAAATGATTCGATAATAGACAAATTATTCGCAGTTAGAAAAAGTAATTGGTGTAATTTTACAAATAATGCGGTAATAAATAATAATATTACACGCGTAAAAATAGAAATGAAGAAAAATTTAGAATTTTGCGAGGAAATTTCTGAAGGCATTGTAGAGTTGAATGAAGCACAACAAGTTCAATTAGAAACTTTAGTTAAAAGAAAAGTAATAGATCAAGGAACGGAATTAAAACCGACCCATTTGACTATCCATAAAATAGATGTGCATGGTCACAAACCCATTGAGCAAAGATAATATTAAGTATCACCGAACATAAGAGAGTTTATATACGAGGAAGTAGATAGACTTTTAGAAGAAAAAATAATAGAACCATCGAATAGCGATTGGAATCTAAACCGATAATAGCTTTTATTGTTCCGGACAAAGGAATGTATTAGTTTAAGAGGGTGCTATTTTGTTTACAAAATTCGCCTGCTACATTCCAGCGCCTTATAAACAGAATAATGACACCAGAATTAAAGCCGTATGTATTCTGTTATTTCGATGATATAATTATAGTCTCAAAAAATTTGGAAGAACATTTAATATACTTAGAAATTGTTTTATTTAAAATTAAAAATGCAGGTTTAACAATAGGTTTGGATAAATGCGAATTTGGGTGTCCGTAAATAAAATATTTGGGTTTCAAAGTAAATGAAAAGGGATTACAAGTTGATGAAGAAAAAATTTAACCAGTTTTTAAGTTTCCAAGGCCTAAAACAATGATACTAGTTTAAAAACTAATAGGAGTGGCTTCTTGGTATAAGAAATTCATCCCAAAATTTGCTAATATAATAGAACCATTACAAAAGCTTTTAAAAAGGGAAGTAAAGTGGGAATGGTCTGACAAACAGGAACAGGCATTTACGACAATTAAACACTTACTATCGACCGCACCAATTTTAGCTTGTCCTGATTTTGGAAGTCCTTTTCAACTTGAGGCTGATGCTAGTGATATAGCATCAGGAGCTGTTTCAACACAAACAATAAACGGCGAAAATGATGTAATAGCGTTTGCGAGTAGAGGTCTGAACGGGGCAGAACGTAAATATTCAGTTTCAGAAAAAGAATGTTAAGCAGTAGATTAGGCGATTAGAAAATTTGGACCATACTTAGAAGGTTATTCTTTCAAGGTTATCACAGATCATATTGCATTGAAATGGTTGCACAATTTAAAAAATCCAACAGGTAGATTATCAAGATGGGCTTTAGAATTATTAGAGTACGGTTACGAAATTATGTACAGAAAGGGAAATTTAAATCATGTCCCAGATGCATTATCAAGATCAAAGGAAAATAAAATGAAAGTTTCTAGTATTTTATCAAGTGTTGTAGAAAACAAAGAAAAAGATTTTTAAGAAATTGAGGATAATTGGTATAAAAATAAAATGATTCAGGTTAAGAATAACCCAGAAGAAAATCAAAAGTGGAGAATACGCGTTAATCAATTGTATTTTTATAGACCCGACCCCTTAAAAGCCAGCTTAAATTTAGATAGCAGCCCGTGGAAATCTACATAACCAAAAGAACTAAGGAAACAAGTTTTAATTGAAAATTATGATATTAAACAAGCAGGTCACTTAGGTATGGAAAAAACGTATGCAGAAATGGCTGAAAAATATTTTTGGCCCGGAATGTATTCTGAAACTTTAAAATATGTAAAATAATGCGATATTTTTCAGAGAATCAAACCAAAAGTAAACAATCCAATAGGTTTGATGGGAAAGCGAATAATAGGAGAACCATGGACGGTCGTAGCATTTGACATGATGGGTCCATTGGCAATGACAAAATCGAGAAATCAAAACATTTTAGTGTTTCTTGATATGTTTACAAAATGGGTGGAAATAATTCCAGTAAAAAATAAATTATCGTCAACAATTAAAAAAATTTTCATAAGCGTATAAATTCGAAATTGGGAACACCTAGAATATTATTTACAGATAACGGAAAAGAATATGTGAAAAAATCGATAATTAATTTTACAAAAACATTTGGTATTAGAAACTCAAAAACTCTTGAATATCATGCACAGGCAAATCCAACAGAAAGATGTAATAGGTAAATTAAAACAGCAATAAAAGCGTCTTTAGAAAAAAATCATAAAACACGAGATGAAAATTTAGATGATCTGCAATTTGCTTTATATACTAGTGAACACTCTTCTACAGGTTTTACACCAACTTTTTTAAATGTAGGTAGAGAACTCCAACCCATACAAGCCTTAGATAAAGATTTGGAGGGAAAAAGCGAAATAGAATTTCAAGTCAGAGAAATGGGCAGATAGAATGAAAACATTAAAAATAATTAGAGAAGAGGTAATTAAGAATTTAGATACCGCAATTGAAACACAATCTAGGTATTATAATCTAAGACGTAGACTTATAACTTTTGAAATTGGCTAACGAGTGCTAAAAAGCAATAAATCATTGTCAAATAAAAGGGAAGGAATAGCTCAAAAATTAAATAAGAATTTCGAAGGACCATTTTTTATCGAAGCAAAAGTTTCCACAGCAATTTACGAATTAAACTAAAAATGGGAAATAACTAGGTAATTGGAATGTGAAAGATATCAAAAAATTTCCTAGTAGAGAGTAGATTTTGATTTGAATTTTTCTTTGAAATGGTATGCATGTAAATAGTTTAATTTTGTTAAGCTACTGACAATCACAAAATGACATTAACACATACACCTAAAAAGAGACAGAAAAAAACAGAAAAAACAGAAAAAATCTTTAATTACAGGAAAATGGACCCAAAAAGATCTTAAAATGCAACGATTGTTTTACGGAGTTAGTTGCACAGGAGCTATTGACTCACTCATGCCCAAAGTAGAAAGAAAAGAAAGAAAGAAAATTGGAGAAGAGGTAAGAGAAATAGTAGAAAAAACACGCACCGATTTGGGTCTAATATCTTGGACAGCAATTTTGGAAGCGATTGAGAGGGAAAAAGATGAAAGAAATGACAAAATTAAAAAATTTTAAAGAAAAATGGCGGAAAGGGAAGCAAAGGAAGCAGAAGACAAGGGAAAAGAGGAAATAGATGGAGCATGGAGAAACCACCGAGCAGAATTAAGAATTTGGGATTTGGAGAATAGGAAAAGATTATTAAAGGAAGCTAAATAAAGAAAAGATAGAATAGAAATACAAAGAGAACAAAGAAAATTAGGAGACATAGCTGGATTGGCACCGGAAGAAGCAAAGATAAAACTCGAGGAGTTTATAGAAAATGAAACAAGAAAGCCTCTGATTTAAAAAGATATTGATTCCCCCATTATTCTTACTGATTATTGTCTTTTACTGACTTTACCCGTTCTCGACATTTCACCTTTCACATTTCCTTTAATTTGCGACTCCCGTCACAGTATATTCCCCACACTTGTGCAAACATTTTTTAAAAAATAAAGGTCAATTCATCGAAAACAGTAATATGATGATAGTGAATTCTCTTTCGTTAAAGCTCCTTCGGCTTTAACGTATACATTCTCCTCACGTATCTCGTGCTCCGCACTTGAATTTGTCCCTAACATTGTATATGTTTCCCATAGATGTATATTATTGCAATTCATAACATGCATGGCATCCAGTTTTTGACTATTAATTTGATTTTCTGCTTCCTGATAGATGAAACGTTATTCTGTAATCTAGAATCTACCAGAAAATTAAAAGGAAGAAATATTCAAAGCAAATCGAATGGTTAAGGCAAGAAAAGTATCTAAAATCATGATAATAGTATTTCATAAGGTAGATCAAATGCTCATGGATCCGTGTCGCTTTTTTTTGTATCAAGTAGCGAGCGAGGACTAAAAATAAAAGCCACACAATATTTAAACTTGGAGAGTCAATTACGCATCGAAAGTCTGAGGCTACACACATTTCATTATCTTATGTCTACGGTCTCTACAGATCACTTCTTCTTACATTTTGCCATATGTTTGGTCCGTCAACCTTTGGATGAGGTATATGTAACAAGATATTAAAAACAATTTGGAGACTCGAGAGAGAGATTATACACAGCAATAATTTAATTCCAAACCTTTCATGGACGTTGAATAACTTTAAAAAAATAAATATGAAGAGTACACTGCCCGACGTTTATCGCCTCTTATGCCATACAATAATATTCAAGCTGAGGTCACATCCATTTTTTATACACAGTGTGACGTGATATAATGTATCACGGCCAAATCGATTTAATTATTACGCCCATTCGGCTTGGTTAAGGATATAATTTATTTTTGTGAGCCGTACCTGGTCGAGCAAAGATGCTAAGGTCTTGTCATAGGACAGAATCCTCAATGGGGACGGCCTATTTCCGTGAAAATCCTATTTAGGCTTTGGTATTGTAACCGATCGTAAAAGTTGGTACCAGACTGGGGGGGGGGATGTATAGTGAAATGAATAATAACATATCATCACTAACCACGTCGAACTTTTTGTATTTCTGTTCACTAGATACTCTTCGGACCGGTGGGCCCGACCACCACATTACGTCACTCTCACACGACACCTCCACATCACGTCGACAGGAGGAAAACACGGCGACATCGGAACTCTACAACGGCTGTTAGTGCAACCTGTCAAAACACTAGCAGCCTTCACACGTTTAGTTGCGTAGCATAGTCTTCACTCTAGGTGTATCATCTATGGCCTAGGCGCCAATACTGTATTCGGCGTCGTTAATCTTCACTCTCTATTCGACTAAAGTAAGGCTCACCTCGTGGTAACTCAATTTCTCCTTTTAAACGAAGCCATAGGACGTTTGATAGAATCCAAAAGAATCTTGATTGGGCGTAGTTCTGATAGTGAACTGGATAATAAGGCGTTCGAGGGCATATTGGTGAAGCCACACATTTTTTTCTACATAAAACCAATAAATACGTTTAGGGGTGAAACTCCAATCTAATAATTCGAAGAGTAAGTAAAGGTATGTCTTTCCATTTCGTCTTTCTCTGTAATTAAGTGCGGTGATCCAGTGTGGTGGGGAGTGAATTTTGAACTGTTAAACTCGGGAAGTGATTTTACTTAAAACTATCTAAAATTGGGGTCGTAGTCGAGTGTTCATTGTAGGCAAGTACGATCATTCAAGATGGCGGCAACCTTCAATGACCTTTCTTGTCAAGAACGGAGCGCCATGTTGGAAGATCGTTAGACTGATTAAGAAATAGATTTTGTATATGAATTTCAGTCTCAGTGACGGGAGGCTCACTTGTGTGCGACAGTCCAATATAGTGGTAACCTCAAATGACTATACAGGTCATTCATGGACCACAATGTTGGAAAGTCGTTAAATAAATGACTAAGCTCACTTGTGTACGACAATCCAAGATGGTGGTGCCCTCACTTGACTCCACAAGTCGTTCATGGACCACCATGTGGGAATATCGATAAATAATTGACAATAAGGCGATACCAATTCATTATAATGTCATGTTTTAATGTTAGGAAAACATGCTAAGTAATCAGACTTGCATATTACCAGTATTTTCTTTTACGGACTTAGTTAAAAATAGTGTGAGACACCCAAAGCCATTTAAATAAATATTTGATTGCTTACCCGTAAAATCTGAGATATATTCGGTGAGGTGTCCTGTTTTCTGGCTCAATTCCTCCTAACGCTACCCCTCTCTATGTTGAGTTGGTGGGGAGTTAAATTACAATGGGTAAGAATTTTCAAAAATCCTCCTAGTATCTTTTTTGATCGTTTAGAGGTATTCATTAATATTATAAGCGCTCTGGCGCTCTTCAGGCAATTTAGTAACTCCCATTTGTTTTAAAACTTAAATAATTGATCTAGCAATAGCCAATGGCCTGACAGCCTTAAATTTAAAATAGTTATTCGCCAAAGCTCAGCCAATATGTAAGGAGAATTTTTAAATTGTTGATTGGCTGAAATTCTGGCCAGTAAGGTTAATATTAAAAAGCCAAGGTTATAACAGACATCTGCTCACTTTTGATCTCTCATTCAGAAAGATCAGTTTTTTGTCCATTACACGTTAAAGATTTAAAATAAAAGATTAAAAAATACAAAAATTAATTCAGTTTATAGAACACGATGAAGATCTAATTAAACGACTTAAAATTCTTTTTCTATAATGTTGAATCTTCTGAAACAAAGAGGTAGAGATATATTACTAGCAGAGATCATAGAAACCTACCTTACCGATATTCTACAGCTGTAGTGGTTCTTGCCACGTTTCCACAATATTGTTAATGGTTTCATCAAATTATACTACGCCATTTTTTTGCAAACAAATTCAAGGTTATTTTTAGTGACGCATTACATTTTTTAAACGTCAAAAACGTTACATGTTTCGATTATAATTTAGAACCTTCTAGAACATTGCGGCAAAGAGGGTGAGGTACTAATAGATAGAAACAGTAGGACATATACAGCATGTATACCTTAGAGGGAAAGATAGCTGGAGAGAGAGAGAGAGAGACATGTTTTAAAAAATGTTTGAATTCAAAAACAATTTTGTAAAATTTTACATACAGTGGATCACTGGGGCAGATTTAGAATTTATTGATGTAGCTAGGATGCGAAATAAACTATTAGCAATGAAGACCTGATAGGTCCCCCGTAATAATAATATTGCATCTACCATATGAGATAAAGAACATATGATTTGAATGTTCTTTCTAGAATTTATAAAATAAATCAGTCACATTGATATTAAAGTTGACTGTAAGAAACGTATATTAAAGTCTGTTGTTATATAAAAGTTGCAAATAATTATTTTTTTCTTAGAAACAACATTTAATTCTTGTTAAATAAATCCAGTTAAACAGATAATGATTTGTGATTAAAAGAGTCATTAAAATACTTTTGATTCAACTATGTCAATTTAGTAAATGAAAAAACTTAGTTTGATTAACAAGAGGTTTTAGGTTAATAAATATTATGATAGAGTGCACCACTATTAGGTACGCTGCTTTAAATATTGTTGTAACCAGGCTTCTCCTTTTTAATCTTGAATTGTTCTTAATCAAGGTAAATAAGCTATTAAAAATATATGTGGAAGAACAAGAAGGAATAAAGGTGGAGGAGGAAGAAGAGGAGGAGGATTCAGTAATGACGTAGTAAAGATAAGTAGGTACTGAAAATATTGGATTGAATTATGATATGCTCTAAATTGAACGTGGTTTGACATTTGGATGTGCAAATAAAAGAAGCGCAATAGCTTGAAAATAGCAAAAAAACTTCAAGAAACTGTAGGTAACGCCTTAATCATGAGTACTAAGTGTATCACCATTATTGGTACTGCACTCTGCGCTGAGCTTGAGAAATTCAGTAAAATCGTTAAAGATTTCTTATTAATAGAACCGTAAACATACTTTTGACTCAGCTATGTCTAGTTAGTGAACGAAAACTTCGTTTCATTAAGAAGAGGTCAGCACGTACTATACAAAAACTTTTTTCAAATTTAAGTTCTTCCAACAAATAAAATAACATCCAATAGTAAGTCGACGATCCGTTTGAACCTGATCGCGTACTAGGTAGCTTCACCACGTCGTTCAAGACGTTATCTACGAGAACTTTCAGAACATTAAACTGTGCTAACATCCAAAATAACTACCAATGGTAAGTCGACGACCCGGGTGCACCGAGTTGTGCACCAGGTAGTTCATCACATATTCTACGAGAACTTTTTCAAAATTTAAATGTTCCAACATCCAAAATAACTAAAAATTTTGTGTCGACGATCCGGGTACACTGGTTCGAGCACCAGGTAGTATAATACGTATTTTATGAGAACTTTTAATAAATTTAATTGTTGTGAATTACGAAAACAATATCAAATGATGAGGTGACAACTTCGGTGAACCAGATTATGCACCAGATAGCTTAGCACGTATTCTACGAGAACTTTTTAAAAATTAAAATTTCTCCAACAGCCAAAATAACTAAAAATTGTGTGTCGACGTTCCGAGTACTCCGGATCCAACACCAGGTTGCATAATACGTATTCTACGAAAACTTTCTAAAAAAATTTAAATTTTATGAATAACGAAAACTACTCTAAATGGCGAGTCGACGACCCGCGTGCGCCAGGTCGCGCACCAGGTTGATCAGCACGTATCAAGCGAGAACTTTTTCAACATTTAAATTTTTCCAACAGCCAAAATAAATAAAAATTGTGAGTCGACGATCCGCGTACAATGGATCGAGCACCAGATAGTATAATACGTATTCTACGAGAAAATTTAAAAAATGTAAATTTTGTGAATAACGTAAACAACTGTAAATCGTTAGTCGACGACCCGGGTACACCGTGTCAAGCACTTGGTAATTTAACACTTTTCCTACGAGAACTTTTTCAAAATTTTAAATTTCCCAACACCCAAAATAACAAAAAATCTTGTCTGAACGATCCGGGTACACCGGATCGAGCACCAGGTAGTATAATGTGTATTCTACGAGAAGTTTTAAAAATTTTAAGCTTTGTGAATAACGAAAACAACTGCAAATGGTAAATCGACGACCCGGGTGCGTCGGGTCAAGCACTAGCTAATTTAACACATATTCTACGAGAACTTTTTCAAAATTTTAAATGTCCCAACAGCCAACATAACTGCATGCAGTGAGTCGACGACCCAGATGCACCGGGCCAAGCACCAGTTAATTTAACACATATTCTACGAGGACTTCTTCAAAAGTTTCAATTAGAGATGGGACAAGCAGTATCATACCTACTGCTTACTACCCTCCGGCCTACTGCACACTCCGGGGAAGCAGTACCTACTGCCCGCAGGAGGTTCGCGGAACCTACGCTCATGGGTCCAAGCCTTCAAACTTTATTTACCAAGATGTATCTGTAGTATATCTATATATATTGCATTCATATTATCGGTACCCTTGGATTTTCGAGTCTTAGGATTTTTTAAGTTTCTCAATTATCTTCTAATTCTCTTTTGATTAAGACGCTTAGACAAATAGCAATATCAGGATT
>NC_046658.1:6046863-6053949 GCF_010883055.1 Belonocnema kinseyi
TGACGCTAAGAGAAGTCTAGAGCGGAGGGAGAGGTGGGTCAGAGAAAATCAACAGTTTCTCTCTGACCCATCTCGACTCTTCCAAGACCCTGCAGTTACTGTCGAACACCTACCCAAACCAGAGGATGTCGAAGTATTCTGGAGAGAAGTCTACGAAGTTAAGCGTAGACTGGACGAAGACTCAGAAAATATAAATAGCTTCAAGGAGTTATGTGTTGCCCTCATCACACCTGATAAAGATTGCCCACCCATCACTACCGAAGAGGTGAAAAAAGTATTTAGAGGGATGAAGAACTATTCCGCACCGGGACCAGATTGTATCAAAACCTTCTGGTGGAAGAAGGTTTCTTCAACCCATCAGCATTTGGCCCGTATTTTCATCTCATATTTGAAGTCGGGAGAGCCGATTCCAGAGTGGTTGGCGGAAAGGCCCACAATACTCCTGCCGAAAATAGGCAACTTAGCTGACCCAAAGAACTACAGGCCAATAATTTGTCTGAACACGATTTATAAGATATTCACAGCTATCCTAAATGACAGGATTGTTCGGGCAATTGAACCTGTGTGGCAAGAAATGTATGAACAACGAGGCTCAAAGTAAGGCGTAGCCGGATGTCGGGAGAACCTGCTCATTGATAGATGTGTCTGCAAAGATGCAGCATTCTACCAGCGTGACCTATCGATGGCCTGGATTGATTATCGGAAAGCTTTCGATTCTACATCACATAGACTTATCATCTGTCTTTTGGAGATCTTAAAGGTTCATCCTCAAGTAGTTGGGTGCATAGAGAAATTGATGCCGCTTTGGAAAACTAGATTTACTATCTCATCTGGCAAAAATCGTGTGACAAATAACAAGGTCACGTTTCAGAGAGGTGTCTTTCAGGGCGACACCATGAGCCCACTCCTCTTTTGCCTTACATTATTGCCACTATCTCTAGCACTGCGCCATTCCGACACGCAAAATAATTTAAAATTATGTGTCCCTGATCCTGGTGTATCGGGTCACGCACAAGATAATTTAGCACGCTTTCTACGAGAACTTTTTAAAAATTTAAATTATGATAACTGTCAAAATAACTACCAAAGGTGAGTCGACGAGCCCGGTGCACCGAGTCGCGCACTAAGTAGTTTAGCACGTATTCTAGGAAAACTTTTTCAAAATTGAAATTGTTCCAACGGCCAAAATAACTAAAAATTTTATTTTGGCGATCGAGTTGCACCGGGTAGAAAACGTGGTCGTTTAAAACGTCATTAAAGTAGTTATATTGTATTTATTCCTGATATTTGCACCATCTGGTAGTCATTTTGTCTGTACAAACAATTGGGTTCACGGGTATCTTAGACTCATCATTTGGAATTGTTTTCGTTATTCACGAAATTGAAAGTTTTTTAAAGTTCTCGTAGGTTACACATTATACTAACCGGTACTCGATCCAGTGCACCCGGATCTTCGAATAACAATTTTTAGTTATTTTGGCTATTAGAATAATTTAACTTTTCAGAAAGTTCTTGTAAATGTGCTAAACCACTTGGTACGCATCCCGGTACACGCGGGTTGTCGCCAGACCATTTGTAATGATTTTCCTTATTCACAAAACTTAAATTTTTGAAAATTTCTCGTAGAATACGTATTGCACTGACCAGTGCACAATCCGGTGTAAGCGGGTCGTCGACATACAATTTTTATTTATTTTGGCTGTTGGGACATTTTAAATTTTGAAAAAGTTCTCGTAGAATATATTTTAAATTACCTGGTGCTTGACCCGGTGCGTCCGGGTAACCGACTCACTGTTTACAGTTTTTTTCGTTGTTCATAAAGCTTAAATTTTTAAAAAGTTCTCGTAGAATACGTATTATACTACCTGGTGCTCGATCCGGTCCATCCGGATCGCCCACACAAATTTTTTAGTTGTTTTGGCTGTTGGGCCATTTAAAATTTTTACAAAGTTCTCGTAGAATATGTGTTAAATTACCTAGTGCTTGACCTGGTGCACCAGGGTCGTCGATTTATCATTTGCAATTGTTTTCGTTATTCAAAAAGTTTAAATTTTTAAAAAGTTCTCGTAGAATACGTATTATACTACTTGGTGCTCGATCCGGTGTACCCGGATCACCCACATAAGATTTTTAGTTATTTTGGCTGACGAGACATTTAAAATTTTGAAAAAGTCCTCGTCGAATATGTGTTAAATTACCTGGTTCTTGACCCGGTGCACCCGGGTCGTCGACTCACCATTTGCAGTTTTTTTTCGCTATTCACAAAGTTTAAATTCGTAAAAAGATCTAGTAGAATACGTATCATACATACGATGCACCCGGGTATTGAACTTGCCATGTAGAAATGTCGGCTATTGGCAAACCTTAGATTGTAATTTTTAGTCAAGGCTGTTTCCTCTAACCATTGAGCCGTGACCCATGCATTATTGATTGGATGATGATGCTTTTTGAAAATTTCGTAAAGTCCAATAAAAGAAAATATTTTTCCACAAATCCTTTCTAAAAAGTGGGAAAAATGTAGCAAATGGTGTCCACCTTCGAAAATTTGGCCAAATTTCAATTCAAAGCAAATCACGTACTACCGTGAGCGAGGCATGGGACAGGGGACATTAGCCATGCTTGACCCATCGTCTATAACCATGGGACGACCGCCGGAGGACCGTGGGTGAACATTGACACATCTAGAGCCACGCTTACCCCACGCTTCTCTCGTGCTTAATCCACACTTACCCCGTGCTTAACCCACGCTCACCCCACGCTTATGCCATTGTTGACCCATGGTTCACCCATTGATACTTTTCCACGCGGGTGACCAGAGAAATGAGTAGCAATCAGTACTCTGAAGGTTCACAACTGCTTTTTTCTTCTGTATATACTTTGGCCATTCGATAAAAGTTTATGATTCGGAAATGCTACAGTGATTTTGATTAGTCTCTTGTTTCATTTTTCAAGCCTTTCTTCCATTAAATTTAAAGAGTTATTGCACTCTAGAGAACTCATTGTGTTTTTAAAGAATATAACTTCTTTTTATTCCTCCTTCTATTCAAATATTTAATACGATTTTAATACATTTTCTATCCTTATATAGTAAAATACCTCCCTCTTTGTCTAATTATTCTAGAAGGTTCTACATTATAATCGACACGTCTAGACACGTTCGAAATATAAAGTTTTTGCAGCCCACAAAATGTAATCTCTAATTTAGAATAAGTCTGGATTTTATGATCTCTGAATTAAATTAGTTAGCTAGAAAGCAATATATCATTCTCGATTTCTAAAAACTGTATTAGTCTGTGTATTTTTTTTATATCATTAAATTTTGATTTAAAAGTTTCACAGTTTCCTCAGACTAAATTTTAATACTGCTTAATGTATTCTTATCATTCATGCTACTTTATTGCAAGTAAGTAAATTTAATCTTTTCAGCATATTACTCTATTATGTGAAAGATTATTTCAACATTTCTTAGTCAATTATAATATTTATGTGGCTGATTTATTTTATAAATTTTAAAAAGAACTTTCAAATCATATGCTCTACATCTCAAATAGTTGATGCAATATTATTATTAAGGAGGACCTATCATGTCTTCATTGCTAATAGTTTATTTCGCATCCTAGCTATATCTATATCGAGGCGTCCTAACAGTAGGGTGCCAACGCACGCGACACGACTTGACGGTACTTAACCACAAATAAAAGCAATAAAAAAATAACTGATAAGTTAGCGTTAGAAAGTCTTGCTCGCGTAATTGAACAAGATGAGGCTAGAAGTTGGCCAAAACTGAAAGGTGCTCACTCGCTTCATCAAATCATTAAAGTTCTATCTCGGGCGAGCAAAGCATGAAGGTTGCCACTTCTCGCGTTTGGATTATAAGCGAGAAGTGGCACCTTCATACTTTACTCGCCCGAGATAGCACTTTAATGTTTTGATGGAGCGAGCGAGCATCTTCTAGTTTTGGCCAACTTCTAGCTCCATCTTGTTCAATTCTGCGATCTAAAACTTTCTAGTTCTTAGTCCTTGGTTAGCTTTTTATTGTTCATATTTTTGGATAAGTATCATCTAGTCGATCGCGTGCGTTGGCATCCTATCGTTAGGACGCCTCGATATATTCTGAACCTGTTGCAGTGATCCACTGTATGTTGAAGGACCTCTTAAGAATCTGCTGCTATTTTTCAAGTCACTCAATAGTAAAGCTTTCTGCAATATTATAAATTTTACAAAATTATTTTTTAATTTAAAAATTTTTTTAAACATGGCTCTCTCTCCCCATCTATCTTTCTCTCTAAGGTATACATGCTGTGTATTATTTACTGTTTCGATCTAAATTATAATCGAAACATATAACGTTTTTAACGTTTAAAAAATGTAATGCGTTTCTAAAAATGACTTTGAAGTTGTTTAAAAAAAAATTCGTAGTATAATTTGATGATGCTATTAAGAATATTGTAAACACATAGCACGAACCACTACAGCTATAGAATATCGATAAGGTAGGTTTCTATGGTCTCTGATAATAGTATATCTCTAACTCTTTGTTTCAGAAGATTCAACATTATAGAAAAAGAATTTTAATGCTAAATTAGATCTTCCTCAATTTCTATAAACCAAATTAATGTTTGTATTTTGTTAACTTTTATTTTAAATCTTTAACATGTAATAGACAAAAACACTGAACTTTTAAAATGAGAGCTGAAAAGCGAGCAGATATCTGATTATGAAAAAGTCATGCGACCATAGCTCGAATACTGTTGTATGACATAAGGAGCGATAAGCTTCGGGCAGTGTACTCTTGATATTTATTTTTTTGAAATTATTAAACGTTCATGAAAGTTCTGGAATTAAATTAATACTGTATATAACCTCTCTCTCGAGTCTCGAAATTGTTTTTAGTATCTTGTTACATATACCTCATCCAGAGGTTGACGGACCTAGCATATGGCAAAAGAATGAATATGAAACTTTGTGGTATGACTACGAAAGCAAAATTTTGCGAGCTATACGTAGATGTGATGTGTACAGATCGAAAGCATATGATAACGAAATGTGTGTAGCCTCAGACTGTCGATGCATGAATGATTCTCTAAGTTTAAGACTTGTGTGGTTATCTCTAGTCCTCGCTCACTTGCTACTTGATACGAGAATGAAGCAACAAGGGTCCCTGATCATTTGATCTACCGTATGGAATACTATTATGGTTTTAGATACATCTCTTGCCTAAAACAATGGATTGACTTTGAATATTTCTTTATTTTAATTTTCTCGTAAATTCTAGACTACCGAAGAATGTTTCATCTATTGCGAAGCAGTAAATCAAATTAATAGTCAAAAACAGGATGCCATGTATAACCCCCATATCAAATGTCACCTATACACATGAATCTTTTGCGCATTCAACAAAATAAAGGCAGACGTTTTTAGTTAAAGTTCTGACGAAGTTTTCAAAAAATATTTCTTCGAGTTGCTATCCTCTCATGTGAATGTCAAATAAACCATCTACGTCATCATCTTATCTCCCGAGCGGTGGCTCAGCTACCAAATGGGATGATGATTCACCACCCTGCACTCTTCTGGTTAAGCCTGTTTAAACTTGCAAAACACATTTCTCAGAAATTACCCTTAAAATAATCATATGGCACACTCTACATCAAAGACACTGACTATTTCTCAGAATGATATTCACAGTAGATGTATAAGACGGGTTCTAACGCAAGATTCCTACCTTACCGACATCGAGAAGCTTCGACCTGTAGAGGCTCGTGTCCGTGCTAAATTTTCTGGAAAAACAGGGTTCGTGTCCGTGTTAAGCTTCGAGAACGTTCTCGAAGGATCCTGATGACGTCACGATTACTTAATAATCTGTAGCCAGATTCATGTAAACAGATTCAAGGTTATTGTAACAAAAACAAGGATCATTTATTGTTTCCTTTGAGATAAGACGTTTGTTAAATGCGCAAAAGATGCAGGTGCATAGGTGAAATTTTATTTTTTTTAAATATATATATAAAGTTAATTGAAGGTAAGAAAGGAAATACTCAGGGGTGTTTGTTGCTTTATTCTGGTATCAAGTAGCGAGCGAGGACCACATATAAGGGCCACACGCGTTTAAATTCGCAGAAGCATTCATACATCGGCAGTCTGAGGCTGCACACATTTGATTATCCTATGCTATCGTTCGGTATAGAGATCACTTCTTTTACAGCTCGCAATTATTCGCTTTCGCATTCATTCTTTTCCATATGCTAGGTCCGTCATCTTCTGGACGAGGTATATGTAACAAGATACTGAAAACAATTTCGAGACTCGAGAGAGAGATTATAGACAGCATGAATTAAATTCGAGAGCTTTCATGGACGTTTAGTAAATACCAAGAGTACACTGACCGACGCTTAGCGCTCCTTATGTCATGCAACGATATTCGAGTTGAGGTCGCATACTTTTTTATCCACAGATATATGCTCGCTTCTCAGCTCTAATTTAGAAAAGTCAGTTTTTTACCTTTTAAATGTTAAAAATTTAAACTAAAAGTTTTAAAATGCAACAAATTAATATAATAAAATATTTGAATTTTTAAAGTCATCCACGAAGGCTATTATATAATACAGTCTATAGAAAATCAAGGATGATTTAAGTCAGCGTTAAAATTTTTCTGTAATGCTGAATCTTCTATAACTAATAACATCAAATTTTTACTGCGAAATTTTTTCGCAAAGAACTTCAAGGTTATTTTCAATGACGCATTACATTTTTGTGATGTTAAAAAATTATATCCGCACGTGTGGATTATAATGTAGAAAGTTCTAGAATATCTTGACAAAGAGGGAATATAATAATAGGTAAGGATGGTAAATGATATGCAGCACGTATAGTTTAGGGAGAAAGAGAGATGGAGAGCTATGTATTAAAAAAATGTTTTTAATCAAAAATAACTTTATAATATTGCAGAAGGCTTTGCGATTGAGCGACTTGTGAAATACCAACAGATTCTTAAGGCGAAACGGTAGGTTTGGCTGAGGACGGCAATGACTGCAGTGATATCTAAAAGAAAATCGGAAATACAGTCTAGTGCCCCCTGGCAATTATGAA
>NC_046658.1:6054049-6057208 GCF_010883055.1 Belonocnema kinseyi
AAAAAACACTTTTTTACCGAAATCTACGGAAAGATAAATTGATTAATAATCACTTTTATTTTATTGATATTAAAACTGTAGTTTCGAGTATAATTTAATTTCCAGAGAAGCCCGCCAAATAGAAATGTATATCAATCAACATTAAATAAACAAAAGTGCAAATTTTGCATTATTTCTCGAGTGTTTTGGTAGAAAAAAAGCACTTTTTTTTACCGAAATCTACCAAGAGATAAATTGCTGAATAATCACTTCTATTTTATTTAAATACTAAAAGTGTAATTTCGGATATAATTTGATTTCGAAAGAAGCCCGCCTTATCAATATATGTAGCAGTAAACATTAAATAATCGAAATTTCAATTTTTGTATTTTTTTCAAGAGGTTTGGAAGAAAGAAAACCTTTCTGAAAGAATCTCACATTATTTGATCTGGAATAAATGGGGTCATAAGCAAGGGCTTCGTCTGGATCTGAGGTATACGCAGGTATAAGTTCTCCAATGTTACCGACATTGCAGTTTTCGCAAGGATAGTCTCAAGTCAAGAATAGATCAGTAGTGACCACTGGCGGTAAAGCCGGGAACTAAAAAACCGGTTTTCCGCAGAATTTTTCATGGTTTATTTTACTTTGTTTTCAGCAAAACCATGTTTAAATAAATGAATAATTTAATCTTTTTTTATTGATATTATGTTCATTAGTACTTTCCGCTTGGCGGGCTTCTCCCATTTTTAACATCCAAAATTTTCGGGATGCGATAATCTCAGATTTTGTTAATAAAAATTTTTAAAAATGAAGAAAATTAATTTTGAAGAGAAGCCCGCCATAGGTTTCGATATACTTTTAACAGTCCGAAAAACAAAATTTGAATTAATGCATTATTTTGCGAGTGGTTTTGCTGAAACTATTTGGAGGAAGTTACCGTTTCACCTTAAGAGGTCCGAGTGCATACAGTTGATCACTATAACAGATTTTAGAATTTTATATTGATGTAGCTAGGATGTCAAATCAACCATTTGAGATAAAGAAAATACAATTTGAAAACGCTTGCTAGAATTTATAAAATAAAATTCAAATTTAGTCAAATAGAAATTAAAAAATACAAGGATTAATATAGTTTATAGAAATCGAGGATTATATATTGCCTTATAGCTAGCTAATTTCATTCAGATACCATAGAAATCTGCCTTACCGATATTCTATAGATGTAGTGGTTTATGCTATGTTTCGAGAATATTCTCAATGATGTCATCCAATTCCTACTACGCAATTTTTTTTGGAAACAACTTCAAGGTTATTTTTAATTTTACATTACTTTTTTTGCGTTTTTCAATCTGATATACCACACGTGTCGATTATAACTCAGAACCTTCTAGAACAATTAGACAAAGAGGGAGATATATTATTAGATAACGATGTTTAATGATATGCAGCATGTATAGTTTAGGAGAAAGAGATAGAGAGAGAGAGAGCGAGCTATGTATTAAAAAATGTTTCCACTCTAAAATAATTTTCTAAAATTTACAAGACGATAGAAGGGTTTGCGATTGAACGACTCGAAACCAGTTACAAATCTCACAGCATGCCTCATTAAAATGAATTACATCATATAAACATTTTAGCACGAATCTTGAAGAATGCCAACAGATTCTTAAGGGATCCTTTTAAAAATAGTGGCTTACTGTAACAGATTTAGAATTAATACCAGGTAGCCTCGTAATATTGAATCAACTGTTTTAAGATGAACGCATAATTTGAAAGCTCCTGTTAGAATTTACTTACTTGCAATAAAGTAGCATAAATGATAAGAATACATTCAGCAGTATTAAGATTTAGTGTAAGGAAACTGTGAAACTCTTAAGTAAAACTTTAGTGATATAAAAAATAGAAAAATTAATACAGTTTATAGAAATTGATGATGATACATTGCTTTCTAGCTAGCTAATTTAATTCAGAGACCATAGAAATCTACCTTACCGATAAATTCTCTAGATGTAGTGGTTTATGGTATGTTTCCAGAATATTTTCAATGACGTTATCGAATTCCCACTACGGAATTTTCTTCGAAAACAACTTCAAGGTTATTTTTAATGTTGCATTACTTTTTTTCGCTTTTCAATATTATGTACCGCACGTGTCGATTATGACTTAGAACCTTCTAGATAATTGCAACAAAGAAAGGATATAAATAGATAAAGATGGTAAATCATATGCACAGGTATAGTTTAGGGAGAAAAGAGATGGAAAGAGAGAGAGAGAGAGTAGTAGAGAGAGCTATGTATTAAAAAATGTTTTAATTCATCAGTGGATCACTGTAACAGATTTAGAATTTTATATTGATATAGCTTGGATGTAAATTCAGCCATTTGAGATGAATAAAATACAATTTGAAAATAAAATAAATCAGCTCCATAAATATTAGAGTTGACTAAGAAACGGTGAAATCATCTTTCACATATTAGAGTGATCTGCGAACAAAGATTAAATTTACTTACTTCAAACATTAAAATAAAGCATCATACATAACAAAAATAAATTCAGCAGTATTAGGATTGAATAAAAAGAAACTATAAATCAAACATTGAAAGTGAAGTATTGAACACGTATATTAAAATGGACTATTGTGTATAACAACTAAAAATCTTGTTTTTTTTTTCTTGGAACCAACAGTTTGTTCTAAATCGTATTTAAGTAACCCCATTTAGAGGGGCCAGAATTTCAAGTTAACAGAAGAATGAATGTATATAGTTGATTCAACTATTTCCAATTAGCAAATGCAAATTTCTTTCACTAAAACGAGATCCTGGGTTGACAAAGATTATCATAGAGTGCGCCACTATCAGATGCGCTGATTTTACTTCTAGTTGTAAATAGAAGATGGCGATGAGGAGAAGCAGGAGGATACGATAATATTACAGTTCAGCAGTTACTGAAAATATTAGATTTAGATGTAAAAATAAAGGAGTACATTGTCCTAAATTGTAGTAATGCATTGTTTCTAACTACTAGGTGTATCTCCACTCTCAATGCTGCATTCTGCTCTGAGCTGGATAAATCACTGTCCTCATATACGAGGGTGGATTGATAAGTTTCCGGCCTGACCAAGAAAAACAACGTTTTTAAGAATTTTTTTTTTTATTTCTCAACATAATCTCCTCCAAGGCT
>NC_046658.1:6057308-6092844 GCF_010883055.1 Belonocnema kinseyi
AAGCTATCTAAGGATGGTACTATAGAACGCCACCTCAAGGTAGGCCTAGTGGCGCCATCTCTTGGTCAGGCCGGAAACTTATCAATCCACCCTCGTATCAACTACATTTAAGTCTTAAATCAATATTTAATTTAATAATGCTGTTCGTGAAGTATCAATGATATTAAAGTATGCTGTTATATAACTGTTGTAAATAATTATTTTTTTCTTAGAACCAACATTTAATTTTTGTTAAATAAATCCAGTTAAACAGCTAATTATTTCTGATTACCAAAATCATGAACATACTTTTGATTCAACTATGTCAACTTCGTAAATGAAAACTTAGTTTGATTAAGAAGAGGTCTTTGGTTAATGAAGATTATGATGTAGTGCACCACCACCAGATACGCTGCTTTTCATATAGTTGTAACCACGCTTCATATGTTAAATCTTAACTTCTCCTAAATCAAGGTAAGTAAACTATCGAAGGCAACATCTTTAAAATAACAACAAAAAAACTTAAAGAAACTGTGGGTAATACCTTGTTTGTGCGTGCAAAGTGTATCTCCATTCTTTGTACTGCACTCTGCGATGAGCGTGATGAATCCAGTTAAATAAATAAGGACTTTTTATTAATACAATCGTGAACATACTTTCGTCTCAACTATGTCAACTTAGTGAACGAAAATTCAGTTTAATTAACGAGAGATATTTGGTTTACAGAGATTATCATAGAGACCACCACAATCAGATTTTCTGCTTTTCTTATAGTTGTAACCACGCATTTTCTCCTGTTGAATCTTAAACTATACTAAATTAAGTTAAATAAGCTCTTAAAATACATGTAGAAGAATCAGAAAATAATATAGGGGGTTGAGGAGGATATGATAATGATGTAGAGTAGGTAGATAGGTTCTGAAAATATTAGAAGGAATGATAACTTTTACGAAATCTTCGGTTTTATAAGCTGGTTTGCTAAACTACGTTACGATAAACGTATAAAAATTATATATAGAATTTTAAAACTTATTGCTTACTTTTTACAGTGTTGGTTTCGTTCCATCAATGTTACAAAATATTAATGAAAAGGAATCTTGTATAAATAATCTCAAAATATTAATTACATTCAACTAGTTTCTAAACTAAAAGAATTATTCAACAATACCAAACTCCCGCATTTCATTAACAATTGAAATAATTTCATGTACATTATTTACGTTCCCAGCTAGTTGATCTAAGTAGTAACAGAAATGGCAATCGATCCACAAACTTGTTGGGATCTTCCCAGTCACCTAACATTTTATATTTTGCTTTTATTTTATATTCTAAGGAAAGGTCACTTTCAGCATCATCTTCCTCCTAGTCATTATCATGCTCATTAATATTCTCATCGGCAGCATCATTTTTTATTACATATGAAAAACCGTCTTATTGGCCAAATTCTTCTTCTGGCTATACTTTTTGCTTCTTCACAAGTGTTTCCCCTTCATCTTTAGACTTATGAGTAATGCATGATAGATTCCTCAGTGGAGAGAATTGTGGCTCACATGCTTTCTGAATAGCTTGTTTCTGGTCCAGTTTGAAAATCGTATGCTTTCGAGGAATTGCTTTCCTCTCCTTATCAGCCCGACTGTTAGATTCTTGCATTGGTCTTAAACTTGAGTAACCTTTGAAATTTGATGAAAGAGATTTTCATCAAAAGGTTGCAAAACGCAAAAAAAGTAATGCAGCCTTAAAAATAACCTTGAAGTTGTTTTCAGTAAAAATTGCGTAGTAGAAATTCGATTACATCATTAAGAATATTCTGGAAACATAGCATAAGCCACTACATCTATAGAATATCGGTAAGGCAGATTTCTATGGTCTCTGAATTAAATTAGCTAGCTAGAAAGCAATATATAATCCTCGATTTTTATATTGACCACTGTATCATTTTTTCTAATGTTTGATTCGCAGTTGCCCTGCATTACATTTTAATACTGCTGAATTATTTTTTGTTATTTATGTTGTTTTATTGTTTCTGTGGTTTCGTTTTTATTATCTCTGAACTTAATTATTAAACAAGAGAGCAATATATTATCCTCTATTTCTATGTACTATATTATTTTTGTATTTTTCCATTTTTTTATTTCACTAAATTTTTTATTTAAGAGTTCCAGAAAGTAGATTTTCATGTCATCACTGTATCATTTTTTCCTATGTTTGATTCACATTTTCCTTACACTAAATTTTAATATGGCTGAATTTATTCTTATTATTCTCCATACTTTATTGCAAGTACGTAAATTCTAACAAGAGCTTTAGTTGATGCAATACTACGAGGCTACCTGGTATTAATTCTAAATCTGTTACTGTAACCCACTGTTTTTAAAAGGATCTCTTAAGAATCTGTTGTCATTCTTTATGATTCATGCAAAAATGTTTATATGATGTAATTCATTTTGATGAGGCATGCTGTGAGATTCGTAACTGGTTTTGAGTCGCTCAACCGCAAACCCTTCTATCGACTTGTAAATTTCAGAAAATTATTTTTGTGCTGAAACATTTTTTAATACATAGCTCCCTCCATCTCTCTCTTTTTCCCTGCACTATACATACTGCATATGATTTACCATCCTTATCTAATAATATATCTCCCTCTTTGTCTAATTGTTCTAGAATGTTCTAAGCTACAATCGACACGTGTGGTCTATAGTATTGAGAAACGCAAAAAAAAAGTAATGCAGCATTAAAAATAACTTTGAAGTTGTTTACGAAAAAAATTGCGTAGTAGGAATTCGATGACGTCATTGAGTATATTCTGGAAATATAGCATAAACCACTACATCTATAGAATATCGGTAAGGTAGATTTCTATGGTCTCTGAATTAAATTAGCTAGCTGGAAAGCAATATATCATCCTGGATTGCTATAACCTATATTAATTTTGGTATTTTTTAATCTCTACTTGACTAAATTTGGATTTAAAATTTCCAGAAAGTAGTTGTTCACGGGACCACTGTATCATTTTTTTCCAATGTTTGATTCACAGTTGCCTTGCATTACATTTTAATACTGCTGAGTAATTTGTGTTATTTATGTTGCTTTATTTTAATGTTTGAAGCAAGTAAATTGATTCTTTTTTAGCACATTTCTCTATTATGTGAAAAAGATTTTAACGTTTCTTATTCAAACTCTAATATTTATAGAGCTGATTTTATTTTATAAATTCTAGCAAGCGTTTTGAAATTGTATTTTCTTCAACTCAAATGGTTGATTTGACATCCTAGCTATATTATTATAAAATTATAAAATCTGTTACAGTGATCAACTGTATGTAGTCGGACCTCTTAAGAATCTGTTGGTATTTTTCAAGTCGCTCAATCGCAAAGCCTTCTGCAATATTACAAAATTATTTTTGATGAAAAACATTTTTCTCTTTCTCCCTAAACTATACATGCTGCATATCATTTACCATCCCTACGTATTATTATATTCCCTCTTTGTCAAAATATTCTAGAACCTTCTACATTATAATCCACACGTGCGGATATAATTTTTTAACATCCAAAAAATGTAATGCGCCATTTAAAATAACCTTGAAGTTCTTTGTGATAAAATTGCGCAGTAGAAATGTTATGTTATTAGTTATAAAAGATTCAGCATCATAGAAAAAATTTTAACGCTGAATTAAATCATCCTTGATTTTCTATAGACAGTATTATATAATAGCCCTAGTGGATGATTGTAAAAATTCAAATATTTTATTATATTAATTTGTTGCATTGTAAAACTTTTATTTTAGTTCTTTAACATTTAAAAGGTAAAAAACTGACCTTTCTAAGGGAGAGCTGAAAAGTGAGGACATATCTGTGGATAAAAAAGCATGCGACCTCAACTCGAATATTGTTGCATGACATGAGGAGCGATAAGCGTCGGGCAGTGTACTCTTGGTATTTACTAAACGTCCGTGAAAGCTCTCGAATTAAATTCATGCTGTCTATAATCTCTCTTTCGGGTCTCGAAATTGTTTTCAGTATCTTGTTACATATGCCTCGTCCAGAGGTTGACGGATCTAGCATATGGAAAAGAATGAATGCGAAAGCGAATAATTGCGAGCTGTAAAAGAAGTGATCTCTCTACAGAACGATAACATAGGATAATGAAATGTGTGCAGCCTCAGACTGCCGATGTATAAATGCTTTTGTGAAATTAAACTCGTGTGGCTATTATCTCTGGTCCTCGCTCGCTACTTGATACCAGAATAAAGCAACAAGCATCCCTGAGTATTTCCTTTCTTACGTTTGATTAAATTTATATTTAGCTTTTTTAAAATAAAATGTCACCTATACATCTGCATTGTTTGTGCATTTAACAAACGTCTTTTCTCAAAGGAAGCAATAAATCATCTTTGTTTTTCTTACAATAACCTTGAATCTGTTTACATGAATTTGGCTGGACTGCTGCTTAATTTGCTTAATCGTGACATCATCAGGATCCTTCGAGAACGTTCTCGAAGCTTAGCATGGACACGAACCCTTGTTTCCAGAAAATTTAGCACGGACACGAACCACTGCAGGTCGAAACTTCTCGATGTCGGTAAGGTAGGAATCTTGCGTTAGAACCCGCCTTATACATCTACTATTGACAATAACAACCAATTATATTTAACGCTAAATTCATCAATATACAGGTAATATGACAGTAGCCCCCTACCCTACTACTGTTCCGTTATGTAGTGGAATAACTCTTCATATCTGTTCTACGGCACAAGCATGCCTTTTTCTACCTGGTAGTCAGTAATCCCCATATTATGCATTAGAAAGTTTTTATGAAATAGTAGTAGTACTATTTATTGCCTTTTAAAATTTTAATTAATTGCAAATGTTTTGAATAATTTTTTACCTGGAAAAACCTGGAATAATCCTTGAATTTTTTACTGAAAAAAACCTAGAAAAGTTCTTGAATTTTGCAACCACACCTTTTTAGCACCAGATTGTTGATTTTATCACGGTGAAAATAACAAAGCTACTATTGACACTATTTCAAAGCTTATTCTTCATTTCCAATTTTTTCTACTTTAACGACCATTTCATTTAAAAAAAAAAATACAATCTAATCATTTTCATCTATCAAAATTTAAAAAAATCAATTGCACTAGTAATGAATAGTATGACTGTAGGTTAGCTAAAACCCGTAAATCATTGGCCGGGGAAAGTCAGTGACTTAGACAAAAAATTCTCAAAAGTCAGGAATTTCCTATAAGATGCACTTTAAGTAATTGTCTACGATAATAGATTAGAAAATTTAATTTTTTAAATTAAATGTTGTTTCATTCAGTGTATAAAAAAATGTATGCTAAAAACTTTCCAAAAGATTCTAGCATTTTTATAGGCTAGGGAAAATAAAAAAATCTTCAGAGTTAACTGAAACCCGATATCTATGATTCACTGTATTATATTATTAGTTTAAAATTTATTTTTCAGCTGGAAATTTAACTATTTAATTTTTGGCTGAAGGCTGATTTTTTTGCAGTGAAGATTCGACTAATTGGGTAAAAGTTGAACCACTTCGTTAAAAACGAATTTTTTTGTTTCAAGTTTCAAATATTTAGTTGAATGGTAAACACTTAGAAATTATTTACGAATTAAACTTTGTTAATTTTCTAAACCTTGGCGGAATGAAAAAAACGGAAAGGATACGCTACAGTGTACCCTTATAGTATTCACATAGTATCCCTTCCGTATCGTACAACACAAATTTTGTTAAAACAGTAGGATGCTAAAATACCTGTCATTAAAATATAGGCTAAAGGCGACTTCATACACATCTTCTTTCGGTAGGAGCACCCTGCTGAATATTCCTATGTACGTTCCTATATAAGATCCTGTATATGTTTCTATATGGTACCATTTCCAAATGCGCAGTAGTATTCTATATAGGCACCTATATAGGATCCTATGTCAATTGCTATAGGTGGCACCTGTAGGTGAAGCATATAGGACTCTATGTAGGAATCTATACAGGATCCTATGTCGGTTCCTATATAGGGTCCTACATAGGAAACTATATAGGAATTTTCAGTAAGCGACTATGGATGCGCTTAAAGTCGCCTTCAGCAGAAATGATGACATTTCTTTAAATCTTTAACGCTGCAAAAAAACTATTCGAATTGCTCCGTGATATTCTAATGGCAGAATTTAACGTAGAATCCAAATCGCAGCAAGTTGCTATAGCGTATCCGCTCTGTTCATTAGGTCAAAAGTATTTTGTAGTTTGGAACTAAAGCTAGGGAGAATTGCAACACACATAACCACAAAACACACACACATCAATAAAATATATATAATTAAATTTTTTTATATTATTCCACAAATGATGAGTTCAGGGACGACCGTTAGAATGCTTGATATCATTTCCTATATTTTTAAGACAAAATCTGTATTAAAGTAGGAAAAAATCTGGGGAAAACTAACACTGATAAAATCGATATTTTTCTAAGTGTTACATGCACTTAATACCTCGTTCAGGAGTAAAAGTGTAAATGTGTATGACCTTCGCACGGCATTAATTAGAAAGTCGAATCCGTACTTTTAGCGAGTAGGGAAAAGCGCAAGAGTGGGGATAGAGCCCGAACTCGGATTAGGATTAGCGATAATATTAAGAACAACATTATTGAGAAGGTTGTCTGTATGTCACTTCGCTATTATCCTAATTTGTTATTTTAATTAGGCTTTTTAAATCTTAATCTTGATATACTTTTAAGATAAACTGTTAAATCAGTAATAAATTATAATTTAAAAACTTCTGCGAACATTTTTTTCCATCAAATAAGCATGTCATTCAGAATTTCAACATTTTATGCCCGCTATACAATACATTTCTTTAACAATTCCAGTGTCATTCATTTAGAATACTAGTTAAAGAAATTATACTCAAAATTCCTGTATGAAAGATATTTGTCGTCTTCAAATTGTATTATTGGAGATTTTTAATAATACAGGCTTATAAATCGATAATTTTGGTTTATTTTGTAAACAAATTTTATAAACAAATGCATAGTTTGGCCATTTATAGAAAGAAAGTATTGTTTTTTCTTCCCGATCATCTTTAAAATATATAAGTGGTGATGTTTAGTGATAAGGACTTGTCAGTCGATATTATTTGTTAATTTTATAAACAAATTTTATAAATAAATATGACTTTAAAGTAGAGTGATGTTTTACGTTAATTTTGGTGAGGGTGGCTAAATTGTATTTCGTTTTAAAACTACTTTTCAATTATTTAAGTAATTCAAAATTAACCGCCAATAGCTGTTAGTTCATACTCTGCCGCTAGATGGATGCCGCTAGATACATTCTCATATGAAATGCCATTTTTTTATATTATATTCTTATACATTTCCATCAGAAGTGGATGTCACCTTTTGCTATTAAAAGCAAATTTGAAATAAAGTTTGAGAAAGGGCTTAATTCAGATTTCTGTGTAGACTTTTCAAATCTGAAGAGAAGTCCTAGAAGAAGATTGAGTACGGAAAGCTTTGATGAAATTTCGGCTCCAACAAAGAGACGCAGATTGATGACCATAGAGGAAACATATTCGGCAATCGAGATTCAAGAAGCATTTCTCCGAATATTGAGAACTACTGGAAGAACAAAAACTGCTAATGCAATTGTGTCTCTTCTAACCGATACGAGTGGTGATTCAGATAATGCTTTTTTATAATTCAGGTAAAGAAGTAGAATTTTACACTGCAGGAGAAGCTTTAGCTTTAATGGAAGATACCAAGTTATCTAAGTATTAATACAATGTCATTCAATTTCAGCCTGAAATGCAAAATGCGGATGTCTATCGTTCATACTACGAAGTTGCTAAAGCAAAAAAAGATTGTTATCCATAGCAGGCGCAGGCCCATATAACAGAAACAGAAGCTCGCATCAATCTTCAGTCTCTAATCGATCACTCAATAACAAGACTTTTTAAAGACCCTAATTTAAAACTTCCTCCTATAGACAAGAGGGCGAAAACTTATAATTTAGATTTACTCATGAAATATGGCTGCGATGGAGCTTCAGATCAGGGAACGTATAATTAGATGTTTGCGGACGAAGATTCGTCAGATACGACAGTGTTTACGATATCGATGGTACATTTATGCTTGAAGGTGCATGAAAGTTCAGCAGTTGTTTGGAGCAATCCTCACCCTGGGTCTCCTAGACGATGCATACCAATAGCATTTATATTCGCCAAAGAGACAAAGGAAATGACAAAAACAGAGATTCAAGAAATCAAACGTCAAATCAAATTGAAGCCAATGAAGGTCATTATACCGAATGGCGTCCACATAGTCAGAACTGACATGAAATTGACTATGGTAGATGGTAAAGTCTGTCTAGCACTCTCTGATACACTTTCATCGGCAAGCTGCTACATTTATAGGGCTAAGCCAAGCGAAATGAACATACTTTATCGTGTGAAGCTGAATGAAAAGATTATCACCAACTTGGAATATGGTATTTCTCCCTTATATACAAAGATGCGATCTTTTGAATGTATAATACATATAGGTTGTCGTTTAGATTTCAAAAATATATGTGCAAGGACAGAGGGGGAAAAAAGCAAAAGGATGCTGCTTATACTCGAATATGCAAGGAGTTTAAAGAAAGGACTGGTCTGATCATAGATCAGCTAAGGCATGGAACTGGTAACTCGAATAGTGATAACACCGCCAGAAGATTTTTCGCGGAACCTGACCTAGCTGATGAAATAACAGGAGTGAATAAAGAATTGATTGTTAGGTTTTCTCAAATTTTGCAAATGTTGACAAGTAGTAGCACGGAAGTGCCTCCCATGTTTTTTAACAAGTTCGAATTTTAAACTGCACAATTGTACGTCAGTCTTCACCCGTGATATTTTATGCCAACAGTCCACAAAATGTTGCTACATGGAGAAACGGTTATGCAGCATTTTTTACTTCCAATCGGACATTATTCAGAAAAAGCAGCAGAAGCACGTAATAAAGATTACAAGCGGTTCAGAGAATTCAACACACGAAGGTTGTCTCGAGTTTCGACTAATGAAAATTTAATACACAAGCTTCTTGTATCATCTGATCTATTAATTGCCTCTTTAAGGCAGAAAAGGGGCAAGAATGAAGTGGAAATGGATCCTAAATTTCTTAAAATGATTGACAAGTACAACTTGGAAGCTAATTCTTCTGAATCGTCACAAAACATCACCACTTATATAGTTTAAAGGCGATAAGTGAGAAAAACGATGAATGTCTACCCATAAATTTTCAAACAATGCATTTGTTTCTGTAATTTGTTTATGAAACTAAAAAATAATATCGAATCACAAGTCTTTATCACTAAACATCACCACTTATATATTTTAAAGATGATCGGGAAGAAAAAACGATACTTTCTTTCATAAATGGCCAAACTATGCATTTGTTTATAAAATTTGTTTACAAAATAAACCAAAATTATCGATTTATAAGCCTGTATTACTAAAAATCTCCAACAATACAATTTGAAGACGACAAGAAAGAAAAATATGGCTTTCTGACCATAAATGTCTAAAATATGCATTTGTTCATATAATTTGTTTATAAAATAAACAAATAATATCGAGTGACAATTTTTTATTTTTAAACATCACCACTTCTATATCTTAAGGACGATCAGTAACAAAAACGAATAATTTCCGTCTATAAATGGACAAACTTTCCATTTGTTTATATAATTTATTTTGAAATTAGCAAATTATAGCAGAAAACAAATTTTCATGATCAAGTATTATTTTGCCGATAAAATCAAGCAAATGCAACTTACAAATATACTTTTCAAGCAAAAAATTCATGATGTTGACATTATTATTAATATAATTTGTTCACAACAATTATATTCTAAAACCTACAAATTATTTATTTTACTAAGATGCTTTGACATATATTTTCATGAAGAACGAGATTAATTGAATTATTTATTTACAAATAAAAAATAATATGTGAAAAATGACTCATTTTTTCTCTTTGTTTGTTTATGTAAAAAACAGAAAATAATAGAAATTCAAAAATCTACTCCGTACATGCTCTTGCGCAACTATCGCTGATTATTTCTATTAAAGAAAATTGAAAATCGGTTAAGAATTGTCGGCTGTAGGTGATTTTGAATAATAAATTCCTGAACCAGCCCACTGTGCGTCGTCCTCGGTCAGGCATTATCTGGAAACCTGTACCCTTGTGAAGGGTGGTAGTTTGTCGAGAGGACAGTTTTTAGCCTCGTGAGACATTGTCATTGTTACAATTAAAGAGTTTATCAGAAATTTGTAGATCTTTCTTAGTTGTACAACTTTATCATTGTTCAAAAAGTGAGTGCATTTTGAATATTTTTGATACCACGTTTTTATCAATGAAACGTTTTCTGTACGGATATTTATATTATTGAAAAAGACGAACAATTTATCCTTATGACTTTCTTGATAAAACCAAAAATTACCAGAGTTTATAAGATCCCCAAAAGCACACGAAAATGAAAATTTTATGCCAAATAACGCACGATATGAATAAAATTCAAGAAAAGAAGAATGTTGCTTTTTGAATGCCCTACGAGATTACCATAGCAACTATTATAATTTTGTTAAAAATTTAAATATCATATTTTGACAGGGTACAAAAGTGCCCGCTGCGTGGACACTTTCTTACCACAACTTTTGTCTTCTAATTTCTTTTTCGTCTCGTGTGTGGGGTTTTAAAAACTTTAACTTATGTTTTTGATGCTATTTTGTTATGATTTAAACTAAAAACAAAACTATCAAAAAATTGTTCACAAAAAATAAATCATTTTTACATTCTCATCAGACAAGTTATTAGATTTGTATAAAATTTGAACCTTCAGTTTTTGTCAAAAGGTCCACGTTTTGAGACCCCCTGAATCCGAAAAACAGGTTTTTACGAATGTGTCTATCTGTCTGTCGTTATGTCTATCTTTATGCCTGCCTGTGAGCACGATAACTTAAAAAAAATTAATCTATTAGATTGGCTTTTGGTACACTCTTTTAGTGTCCTAAGCTAAATTCCAAGTTCGTTAGTCAGACATTTTGGATAAAAATACTAAAAGTAAGCCCATTTTGAAAATGTTTGAGTACGAATTTTTTCATGATTCAAAAACTCTGTGTACAGTAGTTCATATTACTTTAAAAGAAAAATGTTACTATCAACTTTCTGAATTTTTTCGAAAAATTCAAATTTTGACCGCACGAAAACTAATTAAAAATCAAAAATTGCATTTTGCGATCAAACTATGCAGGATGGAGAAAAAATGATAAGACAAACATTGTACACCCAAAAAATATCTACACATTTGTTATTAATCACTTTTTTATAGGACACGTAGTTTTTGTTTTATTCATAAAAAAACATGGAAAATACAAAAATTCAATTTTTAGACACACGACATCAGCTAAGCCAAAATAAATAGATAACATTTTTTCACCGAAGGTAGAGCAAACACATTTTTATAAATGGTTTTTTTACATTCTCATTAGAGAAGGTATTAGGTATGTGTAAAATTTAACAACCCGCCCCCTCTCCCCAGTTTTTATCAAATATCCACGTTTGGAGACCCCCTAAATCCGAAAAGGAGGTTTTCACGAATGTGTCTTTCGGTCTGTTCTGTATGTATTTATGTCTGTCTGTCTGTCAGCACGATGACTTTTGAAAAAATAATTCTATTAGATTGGCCTTTAGAACACTCTTTAAGTGTCCTAAAGTAAAGGCTAAGTTAGTTAGCTAGCCATTATGGATAAAAATTTAAAAGGTGAGTGCCTTTTAAATATTTCTGAGACCACCTTTTCAAAATTCAAAAATTCTCCGTGCGGTTATTCATAGTATTTAAATAGTTGAACAATTTATCTAATGACTTTTTTCATCAAATAAAAAATTATTAGAGTTATAGCATTTACAAAATTCCAAAAAACACACGAAAATGAACCTTTTACGCCAATTAACGAACGATATGAAAAAATGGCAAAAGAAGAAAAAGTTTCATTTCTAAATGCCCTAGAAGATTCTTAAAACAATTTTTCAATTTTCTTGATAAATCAAAAAATAAATTTTGACAGCATAAAAAATTATGGAAAATCCAAAAGTCACATTTTTCATGCAACATTATCACAGTATTTCAAATATTCTCAAATATAATACTGCATTTTCAATAAAAAAAATATACAGGGTGTCTAAAAAGTCCCGGGACGGTTAAATATTTCTTCAGATAAAATATTTTTCAAAAAAGTAAAGTTCATTCCTGAAGTAAATTTCAACAAGTAATTCAATGGTTACCTTCATTTTGACCTTGAAGTTGATCTTCATGGCTTTCTGAAGGTCAACTTTGTTTCTTTAATGGAAACCCTCTTTTTTACATCTGCTATAGATAGAGCGGAAAATTCTACGTTCAGATACGTACCCAAGTCATAGGTCAATTGTAACGTTCAAGGTTAGTTAGAGGTTATTTGAAATGAACAAAGTTTTCCAAGAGGTCAGTGTAATTCCTTAAGTAAATTTCAACGAGGAATTAAATGGTGACCTTCATTTTGACCCTGAAGTTGACCTTCATGGCATTTGATGGTCAACTTTGTTTTTTTAAATGGAAACCCCCTTTTTTACATCTGCAATCGATGAAGCGGAAAATTCTACGTTCAGATATGTACCCAAGTCATAGGTCAATTGTAACGTCCAAGGTCAGTTAGAGGTTATTTGAAATTAACAAAGTTTTCCAAGAGGTCAGTGTAATTTATGAAGTAAATTTCAACGAGGAATTCATTGATGAGCTCTGCATTGATCTTGGTTTTTTGACCTTAAAGTTGACCTTAATGACTTTTTGAAGGTCAACTTTGTTTTTTTTAAAATGGAAACCCCCTTTTTTAAATCTGCAATCAATATAGCGAAAAATTATACATTCAGGTGTGTACCCAAGTCATATGTCAATTGTAACGGTCAAGGTCAGTTTGAGGTTTTTTGAAATTAACAAAGTTTTCCAAGAAGTCAGTGTAATTCCTGAAGTAAATTTCAACGAGAAATTCATTGATGAGCTCTGCATTGATCTTGGTTACAGCATTTTGAATATTGTAAAATCGTAAGAAAATTTTTCATTGAAAGTTCTAGGTGTTCTGGTAAAAGTTCTGTTCCTCCCCGAAGAGTTATACAGTCCTATACCGTTTTTTGATACCTAAGTCAATACCCAAGGTGATACCATAAGTCCTGTACCGTTTTTTCATACGAATATTACGAATCGAAACTAAATTTACGTAGTACGAGTACATACTTACTATCTTTCGCTAAAAGATTATTATGGCGCAAGCTAAACCTTCGGAACGAGAGAGGGTATCTGTATTAATTATGTGTGGTTGGGGAGATCGAATTGAATCTTATGATCAAGTTCGCTTGCTTTTTAATCGCACTTTTCTTAATGGAGAAGGGTTAAATCCTGTCTCAAAATCAACAATTGAAAGAACTATAAGGCGCTTTATGAATCATGGATCTATCAAGGACCTTTAGAGAACTAGTCGGCCAAAATCTGCAGGATCTGAGGAAATGAAGATGGACATAGCCCAAGCATTTGTTGGAAACCCACAGCTTAGTTTACGTCGAGCTGGTGATAAGCGTGACGTTGCTCCTGAGACAGTGCGAAATATTTTAGAAAGCATTAATTTCCATCATTACAAAGTTCATCTGGTACAAGAGCTCAATGACGAGGATCCTGATCGTCGCGTTGAATTTTGTGAAATTATGATGGACAGAATTTATAGAAATCCTCTTTTCTTGTACAATACAGTATTTTCAGATGAATCTACTTTCACTTCAAAAGGTGAAGTTAACAGGCAAAATTTTAGATATTTTTCCGACATAAATCCTGATTGGATGTTGGAGAGTCACACACAATATCCACAAAAGATTAATGTTTGGGCCGGTGTCTTGAATGATACATTGATAGGCCCTTTCTTCATCGATGGTAATTTCAATGCCTGTGCATATGAAGAGCTTCTCAGAAACCAAATTTTACCAAGAATAAGGGAGATTACAAGCGATAATTTTCAAAATATTTGGTTCCAGCGGGACGGAGCAGCGGCTCATTACGGTAGGGAGGTTCGAGCATATTTGGATACTCAGTTTCCTCAAAGCTGGATTGGAAGAAGGGATGAAATTGAGTAGCCTGCTAGATCTCCTGATCTGACGCCTCTCGACTATTTTCTTTGGGATTTTTAAAGAGCAAAGTATACTCAACGCAACCGCAAATTTTAAACGAATTGCAGAATCAGATTCTGCAACAGGCTACTTTGATTGATAGGGAGATGATTCGTAATGCTGTAACTCATTTTTACAATCACATAGCTTTTTGTCAAGAAGCTCAAGGTTTTCAGTTCGAACATCTTCACTGAAGCGTGAGAGGCAAGGGACTCACGCTAATCAAGCACCCCGAAACGTGACAGGCAAGAGGACTCGCGCTAATCAAGCACCCCGAAACGTAAGAGGCAAGGGGACTGACGCTAATAAAGCACCCCAAAGGAAACAGAATTTACTACGTCCACGTCGTTTTTCCTTAGTAATGCTAAACTTAAGCGTAAACTGCTTGGAAAAAACCTTCAAAAAACCTTGAAGATCATCACCAAGGTCAATACAGCGCTCACCAATGAATTTTTCATTGAAATTTACTTCAGGAATTGCACTGACCTCTTGGAAAACTTTGTTAATTTCAAATAACCTCGAACTGACCTTGAACGTTACAATTGACCTTTGACTTAGGTACGTACCTGAACGTAGAAATTTCCGCTCTATCGATTGCAGATGTAAAAAAGGGAGTTTCCATTTAAAAAACAGAGATGACCTTCAAAAAGCCATGAAGGTCAACTTCAAGGCCAAAATGAAGATCACCATTGAATGAGGAAATAACCTGAGGAAATATCCAACCGTCTCGGGACTTTTTAAGCACCCTTTATATATATATATATATATATATAATTAAAATTTTTTCATAAGGACAACCGCAGGATTTCGCCGAGAGCGGGTACTAATCTGAAGTTAAAAAACGGTAAAGCTGCTCAGTAGACCGTATATGTAAAGTTTAAATCATAAAGAAAACATTAGAAATGAGCAAATTCAATTTCTGGAAAAACGACAAAAGTTGCAATAAAACGTTGAATAACCAATTTTTTGTAAAAAGAATGCCCATTTTTTTAAACGTTACAATGAAATTTCGTCTGTTTTAATACCAATGCAAATTACGAATTGTAATAATATACATTTATGGCAATGATATAAAAGTTCAGCGATAAACTCGAGTGCGAAGCACGTGATACGTGATGAGAATGTGTTCGTTAAAGCCGAAGGAACTTTAACAAAAGAGAATTCACAATCACCATACTAATGTTGTCAATTACTGTTGTGCCCGTGAAGTTGGCAGATTTATTCATTCTAAATTAACAACATAACTTAAGAAAGAAATTATTTTTTTTTTTACTTCATTGAAATAGTCATATAAAAAATAAATCATATATTTATAACTTTTTGATAATAAAATAAAATTATTGTACCATTTTAAATATTAACAAATTACATTGAAATTCAAATTATGGTTTTGTAAACACCTAAATCATACGTAGAATAATACATATAAGTAGTATATCTTACGCACACGTCAGAAATAAGCAGTACCGTATTTAATATCGAATGATAAAAAATGTTTGTGTTTACGGTTATTGGTATTTATACACATAATCTAAAGGTATTAGTCGCATCAGCAATAAAACTTGGATGCTCTTTCGCATAACGTATCGAAGTATCTCACAGAACAGTTGATTAAATAAAGTTTTCAGTTTGGTCAGTTTACTAGAATAATTTTCTAGATTCATTTACAACTTTATCAGCACAATGCCAACGAATAAGTGTAACCACGAAGAGAATCAGTGAAGTTTGTCCCCCTTGTGGAAGAAAAATTTATTTTGGAAAACAGAAGGTGGAACATTTTGCTATAAATACAAATTTTCTTGAAATTGTGAAAATAATGCTATCCTAAATTTGATTTATCTAATTCAAAGTTTCCTGTGGGTTTTTGCGGTACTTGCCAATTGGCGTTAAAAGAAGAAAAGAACACACTACAAGATGCTTACCGATCATGCCTAATTATGAAGATATTAAATTTTTTGCTAAGACACGAACATCTGATAATCTAGATAGAGCATGTAATTGCTATGTATGTTTAACAGCAAAGTCTACTGTTCATAATAAAGTAATTAAAGGTAGAGATCATAAACGAGTACCAACAGTAGTAATTGATAAAAATAACGGTTTATACAGTAATTACAGTTACAGTAATTACAGGAGAAGATGATAACATACAAATAAAACAGATAAAAATGTTAACATTGACCCTGCTTCAGTCACAGGGAAATAGCTAAAACTTGTTATTGACCCAAAACAAGAAAACAAGATGTTTATTACTGAAGAAATACTTGATAACTTTCAGACTAATACTGACATTAGTATGAACACTATGACAAAACTTGTGAACTTTATAGGGTGCAGTGGTGGAAAAAAGTGCGTGCCTTTTTATTGCAAAGAACATTTGTCTAATCGAGCAAAATGATTAGAATATATTTACAAAACGGATGCCTTTGAATTTGATGTGGAAGGCAGTAAGACTAAATTTGAGAGACTTATTGTGTGGACAAACGCTGACGAATTAATCGAAACTACTATTGAAAGGCGAAAACTTGTAGGTAATTGACGAATAAAATTAATGACAGACGGAGAACAAGGCTTTTTTAAACTACACAGTCTCTCCCATTTCCGATGAGACTGCTCTAAAGTAAAGAAGAATACGCTTTGAAGTGCGTTTATTTCATAATATTTATTCAAAATAATCCCCCTCCGACTTAATACAGCCTTGTAAGTGGCCATAAATCTTGTCAAAGGAAATCTGTTACTCAGGAGCCGGAATAGTTTCACGAATGTCGGTCGAAGCCTTCTGGATGGTACAAATCAAACTGTAGGCGTTCCCCTTCATCGCTAATTTGAGTTCAGGAAATAGCCAAAAATCGCACGGCGACGACGCATTGTCATGCAACAAAGACCAATGGCCAACTTTCTTGTACTCCGGTCGAACACGATGAAGTCTTTCCCACAATCTCTCAAATAATATTACAATTACTCAAATAATATTGAGAATTTACAGTCTGACCTTGTGGAACGAATTCTTGATGAATAATGCACTTAGAGTCGAAGAAAACGGTGAGCATCGTCTTGATTCGACTTTTCTGCATCCGCACTTTCTTCTCTTTCGGCTCATCTGGTGAATTCCATATCGCACACTGCCTTTTGGTGAATGGCTCGAATTGAAAGCACCACCTTTCATCACCAGTTAAGATAGATGACATGAATGAAGGGTTTTTTTGCGCAGAAATCATGTCTTAGCAGGGATTTTTCGAAAAACTGACACATTGGACGTTCGGTTATAATGGCATAACTGTTAACAGAACAATAGGAACGCTACAAAATTTGGCATGAATATAGATGAAAGATGTGTGTACAAAGTTCAATAGATGAATCGAAGATGGCGCTGCAATCGGCTGTTAATTTAAACGAGTCTAATCGGAAATGGGACAGACTGTGTATGTATGTCGGTTTGGCCTGAAGATTCAAAGGCAGATTTTATTGACCGAGTTAAAAAAAGAAGTTCATATACAGATGGTGGATCGAGTAGTAAAATACAGGCGGGTGAATGTGTAGCACTGCGAATTTGTGAAAACATGGAGCAAGTATAAAATAAATTGTATTGAAGTTGTAAGGTATGGAGAAAAACTAAGATTGGCAGTTGTTGAGTTTTCATCCACGCATATTTAAAAAGATATAATTTCTGTATCTAGTTTGTGTTATAATATTGAATTATTTTTCTTATTTTACTTTGTGAAATTTGTATTAAAAGAAATACATATATGGATTCATAGGTACCACCACGCCCTCATCGTTGGTTCTTGGGTAAAGGCTAAGAGTAGTACAAACTTTGTTCAAATATATACATGTACACACAATTAAAAATGTAAATCTGATGATTCTTAGATAATAATTTTTTTAAAATTATTTTCATAATCTTGTTTTTTACATTTATGGAGAAGGGGAACAGTTAGGATTTCAATTTCAACGCGATTATATTGTCTGAACGATACTGAATCAAATCCCATAAACCATTTCTGTTGACATTTTAGTTCGATTTAAAACCGGCTGTTGAGCACCGTGAGCTTCAAAAATTATATCTTTTTGCGACAGGAATATGATTTGATCAATATTGCAACAATTTCAAAATATGACTCGTTAATATATTATCACATTTTACTTTACAATAATAAATAAAGGAAATGTATAAGCGCCATAACTTCAAATAGGGGCGTTGCAAGATCCTCATTTTAAATAATTTTGACAATTTATTTTTTAAGTGTACGCTAATATTTAAAAAATGTTGAAATGATTGCCCTTTAGTATTTATAAAAGTTCATATATGAAATGTAAATTTATTGCAATACAATAATATACTTTAGAGAATGTAATCAATGAAAAGGCCTTAAAATTCTCTATTGCAATAAACTTTCAAAGTAGAAAATCTCGCTAAGTTTTCTCTCACAAAAACGGGTTATGCAATAAATCGTTATGCGATTAATCTGAAATTTATTTCCAACATTTTTCAAACAAATTATTATGTACTTTCCCTATTTGTAAGACTGCATTCTTTTACTGCTAATATATTAATTATTTATATTCGAAATTGCTTAATTTTGTTTTAAATTCAGTCGCCCTAAGACAGCTTCTAAGATATTACGTATCTACAGCACTGGATACCTGTCATCCATTTCAGAAACCAACTACCACCGAAGCTGAGTAGAGAGACTGGTGGTAGAACTAAAATATGTGGTAATTGAGTCGAACTCCCCTTTCTGGACAGGCCTGCTTTAATTCATATAAGATCAAATGGACAAGAATCAATTCTTCAAAAGATCAACTTGGAAAGAATCAATCTTTTAAAGATCAATCATCTAGTGACGCAAACAAAAAGTTAATTTAGGATACCAATTGTTCACTTTCAATAATTGAGTAATTTGTTAATAAATTGGTATTATGATGAAAAATGGAATTATATTTTTCAAAAAAAAAGTTATTTTAAATAAAACAATTCCTAGTTAATACTCGTAAAACATTATATGAAAACGTTAGAAAAAGAGGTCCGTTTGATTTTCGACGTTCAGCATGGTAACGGAGTCCCACTGTAGTACGCATGGCACGCACTATTCAAATGTGTCGAGCAATGATCATAGGAGGGAAAAAGACAAATTTACGGGAAGTCCTTTTCGCACTTACGAAACTTGAATGATTTGAGTGAGAACCCATTTCTTCTTTTTCTTTCAATGCGTGAAAAGCATTGAGTGATCGACCAATCGAAATTCTAGACTTTAACAGAATGTAGAACACTGATTGGCAGACTGCATACATATAAATATTTATAATGTGCACTATCATAGTCAGAAGAACTTTTCAAGAGAGTATTGATGTACGCCATTGGCAGTAATGGACGGAAGACGAAAGGAACCTTTTATGAAGTTCTACTTACAAGTTTTTAGGTTCCTTTCCTCTACCGTTGCGACGACCTTCGTTTTTCTTTTCTTATCTAGCTCTACTAAGGCGGTAATAATAATTAATAATAAAATTTAATTATTAATTTGTTTGAAAGTTAGTTTTTATTATTAATTATAAAATTAGTTTTTATCATTAATTATAGAATTAGTTTTTATTATTAATTATAAAATTAGTTTTTATCATTAATTATAGAATTAGTTTTTGTAAAATTAGTTTTATATTTATCTCCTATTAAATTCGTATTTGTAAAAGTAGTTATTATCATTAATTATAGAATTAGTTTTATTATTAATTGTAAAATTAGTTTTATATTTATTTTCTATCGAATTCTTATTATTAATTGTAAAAGTAGTTTTTATTATTTATTATAAAATTAGTTTTATATTATTAATTCTAAAATTGGTTTAATGTTATTTTGTAGTATTGGATCAATACCTTAACACATAGACACTAGGCATAAGTGACATTTATGAAATTGGACGGAGTAGGGAGGAAAATCGTTCCGAGACTCTCACGCTCGCTTTCCCGCGTCCGCCGGGTGGGTGTAGCGGCGCGCACCCAAGCGCTCAGTAATTAAAAGAACGCGTTTCCGGCACTCTCGTCACTCGGCTTCGAGCCTCCAAGTCGTAAGGACGTACTCCGCTGCCACTTGCCCCTTTACTGCTCTCCCGGTTTAACCCTGGAAGCAAATAAAGTAAAGTATCTAAACTGGTTGTTCTTTGTCATCAAACATTCGCCTGCCCTTTTCAGGGCACATTTTGAAGAATATTTCATCTATATTGGTTTTTTCTTGTTTTCTCCGACCTCCTTCTTCCAAACGTCCTGCTTCTTTGTCGATACCTAACGGCGCTCCGGCAGTCCGAAAGTTATCGGCCGAGGGTTTGATTTCTGGGTGAAGCGAGTGGTCTGGGATTTCACTTCCCTTCCATTAGTGACACCAACGGCGCTCCGGCAGCCCGAAGGCGATCTCTTGAATGGGCGGCTTGAATCCCAGGCAGAGGGAAATCCGCCGGCGGAGGGAGGGCCTACCCACTCCTTCAATCCGGCGGTTGCCGACCGGACCACGGTCCCAGCCGACAGTAGCACAGCCTACAGTTTCCGGCCACCAGGAGGTGCGCCCACTGTCGGTTGCAGCTCAGAAGCAGCCAAGGACGAGCCACGCAGGCGTAGCAAGAAGTATCGTCCGGGGCACAGCAGGCAGAGGTGGCCCAACACCCGTGAGTCGCCACCCCCCTCCACTACTGCCAGCAGTGTACTCGCCCAGGAGGGCGCTGAAGCAGCGCCGAACGAGGCAGGCGGTTCACTGTCGGGCGCGCAAAACATTGATTCCGGTGGCGCCTTTCCAACACCGGGCCACAGTCCTGTCGCTGGACACGGACACATACATGTTTATCAATGTCCAGCACATCCCCGATGGATACGTTCCCTCAACCCGAAAACGTATCGAGGATCTAAACATAAGGAAGGAGGATCCGGCAATCGCTGCTTTCTGGGAGCAAAGGGACAAGTACCGAGAGCTGGTACGAAAGGCGGCATCAGGCTCATCAAGGACATCGGGAGAAAGTGGATGTCCCAACGAGGATTTCTACGCCCAGTCACGCCAGCGGTTGGCCTACCCCAGCAGCGTGAATAGCCGACCTGCTGTTCGGAAGTTGAAGAGTGAGAGAGATTTCATGATAAATAAATTTATGTCTTTCCTGTCCGTTCCCCAGTAAATCCTATTCCCAACCCGTTGTAGCCCCTCTTGAAAATGGTCCTTCCCCACCATGGTCCTTCTTTGAACAGAGACCTTCCTTTTCTTTGCTAAAGAAGTCCTTTCCCAGATAAGTCCCTTCCTCAATCCCTATAAAGTCAATGACCAAAAAAAAAGGGTCATCAAATTTGGTTTTGGCCGAGAGGCCGGGCCGACATGGATGGTTTTCAGGGGTGGAAAGCCCTGATGAGCGGGGGCGCCAGGAGAGTACATATCACGCCGCCCACCAGTCGTCGAGTAATGCCCACCGGGATGGACGCTCTGGACAAGTGGCTGCAGCAGAACCAAGGCTACGTTACCTGGGACCTTCAACCACCTCATCTTCTGTATCATCCGTCGCCCGCCCAGCCCAACCGTCACGTCGTCCAACTTAGTCTCCCGCTTAACTTCCTTTCCATTCGCCTTTCCCTTTCTCTTCCTACCCTTTTCAAACCCAGTCGATCCCCCCTCACTTTCTCCTTATTTGGGTCGTAACAGTATGCTTTTACGTTACCGTGACCTTTCCTCAATTTTATTTCAGTTTGAAAAAATCAACACCTTGATTTTCAAGGAAGAGAATCAGTTCTCAAAAGAACCAACTTTGTAAAGAACTAATTTAAAAATCGATCTTTTCGACAAAATACTGTGTTTGATGCTTTGACCTTTAGTTTTTTTTAATACGCCTGAGCGATCAAGGCGGGCCCTTGGCGCGTTTAAGCTTGTGGGCTAAGTTTAAAAATTATGAATGAAAAATTTTTAGACCCTTTTTGATTAAACAACTATTTTTAATAATATTTTTCACGGCTAAAATAAAAACGACGCAATTCTATCAAAGAGTTATCTATGACAAATTTGTGGAATTCTGGAAGCGCAACTTTTGTATATTTATTTTTTTAATACCTTATGTTCTTTGTCCAAAAATGTTTATTATTTATTTTTAATGTTGTTTTTTAAGAATGAGGAGAACTAAGCGTTGTATTAAAATGTGAATAATAATAAATTTGAGTGCACAATTTTTGTCGAATCATGATTTGTCGTATCTTCGCTCAAAATTTCTTTGGAGCGAAAATATAACTCCAACTCTGGAGCGACTGCTATATCAAAATTCCATTTTATGGTCAACCTATGCAATTGCATAGTTCAACCACAAAATGAAATTTTTATTTTTCATAATTTTTTAGGCTGTTAAAATTTGAATTTTCCATGCAAATTCAAACAGTTGTTATCGTAATCTTATAGGGCATTCAAAAAGCAACATTTTTTTCTTCTGTCGGTTTTTCATAACCGTACAATTAATTTTGGATTCCTAAAAAAAGTGGTCAAAGGTATTCAAAATGCGCACACTTATTTAACTTTCATCCAAAATGACTAGCTAATAAACTTGACCTTCATTTTAAGATACTAAAATAATGTCCCACAGTACAATCCAATCTGTCAATTTTTTCGAAAGTAATCGCCCTAAAAAATAAAAAATCTACAGACATACTAACTAACGAACAGCCACACACATTAGTAAAATTCTGTTTTTTGGATTGAGGGGAGTAGACAGGTAGGCGGAGTTCTGGATCACTTTTATCCTTACGATTAGCAAACCTGCGGCTAGAGCACAGAAGACTGGGAGATAGGATTCGCTAGTTGTTTTGACGTGCGAATCACAGTTTTGTATTTGATTCTCACTATCGATATTAATAGTCGGATCCATGACAAAAAGCCCAAACAAAAAAACGCCCGCCCAATGAGAGTCGCGCTCCGTGAAAAAGGCCCGCGAATTAGAGAGCGACTCGCTTACTCGCTCTCAGATTCGCGGGCCTTTTTCACAGAACGCGACTCTCATTGGGCGGGAGCTTTGCCGTTTTGGATTTTTGTCACGGATCCTGATAGTCAATACTTGAATCCGGGAAGGGGAATTTTTCACTCAAAGTATGGAACAGGATATGACGTCTGACGTCACAGTATCACGTGAAGGTGAACGTATTCGAAGCTTCTCGGAAATACCATACATCATATGGCACCTTGTCACTTTGAAAGATTCACTTCACACCATACGTTGATCGATTCTCTCTTGCGCGCTAAAACCAATATACCTAAAATACCTTCTAGAAGCTCCCTAGTTCAATCACCTAACCAAATTTGTATGTGTGTTTTAAACAAAAGTTCAAGCAAACTCACGGTCTTTGGATAGCTTACGGTATCTATATTAATAAGATTTTTATTGAAACTTATCGAAGAATCTCCCTATCATTAGTCTGTCTTTCAATTATGTTGCTTTTTACAGGCTACATTATCAAATACGAACACTGAATTTGAATTAGCTTCACTTGGTATTACAACATCATCATGCTCATTCAAAGGAACTCATTAATAATCTTCCTATAGAGTTACATATATTTGGATAGCAATACTGTGGACCAGGCACGGCATTAGCAAAACGAATTGATCGAGGTGATCCTGAAATCAATCCTCTCGACGCTGCTCATAAGAAGCACGATACAGCCTAGACAAAAAATAGAGAAAATATAGAGGCTAGAAACTCTGCTGATAGTTTACTAGCTGAAAAAGTTTGGAAACATGTCTTTGCTCAGGACGCAGGCTTGGGTGAAAAGGCAGCTGCTTGGGGAATAATTAATGCAATGAAAATTAAATCAAAATTCGATATGGATCTCAAAAATAAAAGATCTACTATCACAAACAAAAAAATAGTTACAGCGGCTGAAGAAGCAATGACATCAAGTAATGATGCTCAAACTGTCATTAAATCTGTTCTCAGAGATGCACATGCAGCTGTAAAAATACTGGTGGAAGAGCAATGTTAAGAAATCTCGAATTTTACAAGTTCCAAAGAAATTGGTTGATTTTCTACCCTTTCTTTATCCATCTTTGCCGGTCTAAGTGCTACTGGTGCGCTAGTTGGAAGAGCTGCGGAAATATGCAAAGCTTTTAATGATTTAAATGATGCAAACCGACAGTTTGAAGAAAGAAAACGTCATAATGAAGCAATGGAAGCCATTTCTGTAGAGGAAGGTCTGTGTTTGAAACCGTATAAAGGAGGATTAGGATTACATGTAAAACCATAACATCAAAGAGGAGGAGAACTTGAGTGCAAATAAAAAAACTTAAAGTGACGCTACCTCACCGAGCATTAACCGATGCAGATTTACTTAAATTCGCAAAATCTTTCAAAATTAAACATTTTCGAGGTGTTTTTATGCGTAATGGATTACCAGACTGTGGACAACGTAAATATGAAAGTGCTATTATTAACCTTGATGATAAAAACAATTTAGGAACTCATTGGGTTGCCTATAAAAAGTTTAACAATAAAATAATTTAATCTGATAGCTTTGGTAACGTCAAGCCCCCGTTGGATCCCTTTAAGTATTTAGGTTTTGGTAGCGTAAAATATAATCATGAAAGGTATCAAAATTATGATACATTTGTGTGTGGACATTTATATCTTAAATCTTTATGTACTCAATTTTAAATCTTACAGTATGAATAATCTATATAAATGTAGAGACTAATGATTTCAAGTCAGTCAAAGACTAGCCGTCATCATGGATGATTAATTGACGCTAACATTATCTAGCAGTTCTTCGATCTTAGAAAATCAATATTTTCCTTCTATTAAGTTGTCTCCATACAAAATTTACGCTCTTGGTCTTGTAGAATGTCTAACCTTCAACTCAATTCTCCATGTAGACATTGGTCAAAGTACATTCTACGTGGGTAAAAAAAATTGAAATACCTATAGAAAGTACATGCATACATACATACATACATACATACATACATACATACATACATACATACATACATACATACATACATACATACATACATACATACATACATACATACATACATACATACATACATACATACATACATACATACATACATACATTACGAAGTGAAAAATATTGCAATGAAAGTATAAGTTTTGATAAAGCAAACTCAATTGCAAGTTTATTGGGATTTACACCAAGAATATTGGAACCTAATAAACATCATGAACCTGATCAAACAGTTTCCATAATTGAAATAAATTCTCTCAGAGTTGAATGCAACATAACTACAGGAGCGTACACCCATGGTCAATAAGTGCACACTATTCATGAATTTTTTCCCGTTGTACGCCAGGATATAAGATAGTGAAAGTCCCATCTCACGTCATTTACTTGCCGATCGCCATCAAGCCAATAGATCATATACAGCTCTGTATACTTGATCAAGAAGGACATTTGGTTAATTTTTGTAGGGAAATTAAAACACTGAAACTGCACATCAAGTCATTACGATAATGGGTATTGTTTTCAATAAAAAGGTTGGATTTGGCTCGAATACTTTAGTACCATGGAGCGAGAGCATCAGTCGACAACAAGCAATCAAAGGGATAAGACCTCCAAAGATACTGCTGCTGACAAGGCTAGGCTTCGAGGTCACGCCACTCCCCAAAGAAAAGAGAATAAAATGATACCCAGAGTTAGACACAAAAATGAATGAGTAGAATCTGGCAGATCAAAAACACTCAATATCTGTGAACAGACTGCTTTCGGATGTTATAATAGCTGCTATCAAAATGGAATGGGAACAGCAGCTTCCTATTGATAAACTCGCCGTGGAAGAAGTGGACAACGAAGACTTGATTGATGCTGAAGGCATAGGTGCTAGGGAAAATAAACATGATGCGTGCACTAATGGTACATCTCGACAGCAAGGTTTTATCTGCGTATTTAAACCTAGCACAAACTCCTTTAGAGCTGCAAACTCTTATATACTGTGCAGCTGTGGCAACCGTAAGAACGTTGGGCCGGAAAACTAGGCCTGCAAATGCAGTTTTTGTCCCAGCAAGGGATCGAGATCCACCATGGAAGATCAGGTTGGATATCGATGTCAGCAAAGTAAGGTGCAAACTGTGTCGATTAACTCAATATAAAAAAGAAAATAGAACCAGAAATCTGATAAACCATGTTACTAAAATCATCCACCCTCGGCACATCGAGACATTAACAGCAATATTGGTTGAGATTATAGACTCCCAACAACAGAAACTGGACGTTCTTAATGCCAGACTGCGTCGGTAGAAGCAAAGTAGTGCACGTAAGCAATAAAATCGAAACTTACAGACAGGTGAAAGAAGGTTCTGTCGTGAACTGAGAGTAAAGCCAAATAACCAGCAAGACACCGAAGTCCCTCAATTTGAAGATATGACTAACCACTGGTCGGGTGCTTGGGGGAAAATGAATATATACAATTTGGACACTGCGTGGTTCAAACGGGAGGAAGTGATGGCAAGCAATAGCCTTGAAACGCCACTGACAAACATCACAGCTTTAGATGTTGTAGCGGTCTTCAAAAGGGCAAGTAATTGGAAGGCTACAGGTCCGAACATGGTGCACAACTTCTGGTGCAAGTACCTGACGAGTGTGTATCTTGCGTTGGCAAGGTGTTTTCAGAAGATCATTGAACACCCAGATCTGATGCCAGGCTTTATGCTCCAGGGTACTGCGTAGTATTTTTGCAACGGTAAAAAGTTTTAAAAAATATACGACGTATAACGCCTAATGACTGCTATACCTTAAACGCATCGCCTGTAAGTAGTAGTCAACAGACGTTATGCGTCTTATATTTTTTTAAACTTTTTACCGTTACAAAAAAAACTATTGTGATTATTCCGTGACCTTCTACAGGGAATTTTAACGTAGAAACCGAATTTCAACCATTTAAAAGTTGATTTTGCGGTTTTGTAGACAGACTAAACAGAATCAAGGGATGATTTCCAGGTTGAAGACAATATAAAAGACATGAAAGATGCGAGCAGTGATTTAGAGGAAGCCAAAGATTTGCAGGAAGAACAAAATTTTGAGGAAGGTATGGAAATCCAAGATATTGAGGAAGAGATATTAAGTTAGTCGAATATTCAAAATGCAAAATAAGAGAGTTCTAATGTTAAATAACCGAATATACACGGTTTCCGAGCCCCAAGTGTGCGGACTTTATACGCTTATAAAAATATTCGAAAATTCCTTCTTAAAAAACCAATTGAAGTTTTTAGTTTTTGAGTGATAAAATATTCAAGCTGAACCTGATTTGTCCATCTTAAATATTTCATAACTCAAAAACTTAAACTTTAACTGATTTATAGAAAAGGAATTTTCGCTTTATTTTTTGGACTCTTCAGTCTGCGACACCCTGTACTACATTATATATAATATGTTCAGAAAAACTTACCAAATAAAATATTACTTTATGAAAGAGAATAATTTCTAGTTTGACTGTGACGCAATAAATTTAGTTATTTCAAATAAATTTTCAAAGTTGTATTTGATTTTTCTTCATTTATATATAAAATTTCATATGTTTATATAGTTATTTCGTAGGTTCCCAGTGGGCAAAAAGATATTGTCATCCTGACGACGTCGTAACTTTGTCAGTCCAATTGATATCTCAGAGACGTCTCATGCCTTAAAGACGTCTCCTGCACCTCAGGGTGACAATGTATTTTTGCGCACTGGGTTGATCGAATTCTGATTCTAATTTTTATTACGCTAACCGGACACATTTCATACCTGAAAGATACTTGGATTCCAATTTCATAAATGAGAACCGCAAAAGTTTTGGACAAGACGCCATGAAATTCGGATTGTAACTGAGAGTATGCAGACCGCGAATATGTCAGACAAAAAGGATGAAATTCTGATTTAAATTTCAAGTGCGCAGACTGTGCAAATTTCAGACAAGATCGGATTCAAATTTCTAGCACGCGGATGGAACATATTCCGGATAGCATCGGATGCAATCGGGACGGCCAAAACCGCCTCAATTTCGAATAATTCCGGACAGTTTCCAAATGATTAAAAACCTCGGAAGTGATACATTTCCGATGTCTTTGAATAAAATCCGGACGCAAAGTGTACGTTTGACCGTGCTAAAATCGGACAAGACCGGATGAAATTCGGATTCTAATTTCGAACTCGTGGACCGGATAAATTCCGGAATAGACCACAGGCGACCCGGATTACAAAAACCGCCTTTTTTCGGATAGATTCGGACAACTTCCGAATTGGTAAACACGCGTCAGACCTGATAGATTTCCGATGATTTCGAATAAAATTGAAGTAGAAAGTGTACGTCGGACCGTGCTAAAGTCCGACAAGATTGAATGAAATTCGTATTTCGAACTCGTGGACCGGACAAATTACTGACTAGACCGCATGAAACCCGGATCATAAAAACCGCCTTGATTTCAGATAGTTTCGGACAACTTCCGAATTGGCAAACACACGTCATACCTGATAGATTTCCGATAATTTCGGATAAAATTCGGATGGAAAGTTCACGTCGGACCGTGCAAAAGTCCGACAAGACCGGATGAAATTCGGATTCGAATTTCAAACTCGTAGACCGGACAAATTCCAGACTAGACCACATGAAATCCGGATGACAAAAACCGCCTTGATTTCGGATAGTTTCGGACAAATTGCGGAGTCCGGAATTTGTCCATAATTTTAGGCAGGGTACTTTCTCAGCTAACTTTTTCAACTCATTGACAAATCACGTGATGCAGTCCTTTCCACGGTAAACTTGAGGTTCACATTGTAAATCGTCAACACTACATTTTGTGTAATAAGCAACGCTTGTGGGTATATGTTTCTGATAAGCGTTTCCTTGATTAGAGAGGCCCACAAAAAAAGTTGTCTGCACGAGACAAGTGACTAGACTACCCTTGTGGATTTTTGAGCCGCTAAACTCGAATATGGCCTCAGAATTTTTTCTACACGTATCATTTTTCCCCTAGCTTCAAAAAGTAGAGAAAAGCTTAGGGATTTTCTGTTCACAGAGGGCATACCAAAAATTTGCCTGCACGAAACAAGTTACTAGGCTACACTTATGGATTTTGAGCCGCTGAACTCAAATCTGGCCTCAGAAATTCTCGTACACCTCTCAGTTTTCCCCTAGTTGCAGAAAATAGGTAAAAACCTGGGGATGTTCTGGACGTTATTTTTTTAATACCAGTATACGCGAAAATAGACAGATGGATGTTATATTTTAAAGTACCTCGAATTATACATACTTAATTTGAACACAGAAATTCTCTAGTGTGCCTTACGTTTGCCCTAGCTTGGGTGATTCTAGGAAAATTGAAGATCTTTCTCATATTATAAAGATTAGTACGGTAAAAAATAACAGAATTGCCATATTCTTTGCAGTTTTGCGTGCTAAATCTAAATATTAACCAAAATTTTTCAGGTTTGTTCCATTTTCTCTCTAGATGCAAAATGTAGGGTAAAGTCTGGGGAATTTCTGATCACACAGGCCAACCCAAAAAAAATTGTCTGCACGGGACAAGTGACGGATTTCGCACGCAAAACTGTAAATGATATCAGGTTTTTATTTTTTTTTTTCCGCGTAAATCTATATAATCTGAAAATGCCTTTCAATTTCCTTAGAATTACCCAAGCTTGGGGAAATAGAAGGCAAGTTATCCCTAGGGTTTTCCTCATTTTTCGCATCTATTAGGAAACTGAGACGCGTAAGATCAATTCTGAGACCAGATTTGGATTCAGCAGCTCAAAATCCATAAGGATAGCCTAGTAACTTGATGTTTTTCAAAAGATTTCTCAAATTTTATGTGGCACAAACACCTTTCACAAAAGTATGTGGGGCAAGTTGCTCTTGTTATTTGTGATTTCCCTTGTCTACATAAATTTTTTATTAAAGCAAAATGATACACTTCTATATCTGAATCATATTTAGTATGTTCAATCATAAGAAGGTGAATAGTTGATTTTTTAGATTTTTCCTGGCTTAAAAAAACTAGAACAATTTCTTGCTTCTTACTATATTCGTCAAATTTTAGTCAATATACATTTATACTTAACCCATTCATTTTTTCGAATTTCGAAATATCCACAAGAGTAATTAAAAACTTTATATGATTATATTTGAGGTCTAGACCATCAAAGTCAGGATAGCAACTAGTTCGAGCATAATTGATTTTTTCAGGATAAAGAGCTACCATTACTGACCATAGTAAACAATCTGAATCTTTGTTTTTAATATTGAGTACTACTTTTTTTTTGGTTTAAAGACTCACTCTGAAAAGGTGCGCATCTATTAATATTAACCTTTAAGTTTACATATTCTATCACTAAATTCTAAATTCTAGACTCAGGAAGAATTGAAGTATTTTTGACGACAATTATACGTTGATTGATGAATTTTTATTCCGATGATATAGGCACAAAGTAGAAAATCTTGTTAAAATTAGTAATGCTACTGACGTTCGTGGAATACGTTTTTTTATTCCAAAAAATCAATTCCAAACCTGCTACCTACATTTATTTTATTAATCAAAGTGTAAGCTTTCTCTGAAGTCAATTGAATCTGGAATTGTCAATTGCAATTTAATACAATCATATCATTAGTGAATGTAGAACAAGATTATACAGCAGAGCACCTGCTTCCGATTGCTCATAATATGACATAACACAACATATTGAGTTCTAAAATATATGAATGTCTGCCTTAGGATATGCACTTGAGCATAGGTGTGCTACTTTTTGCTACTTTTCATTTGTTTCGCTGCTTATAGTATATATACATGGCCGCGCACGACCATGCCATGGCGTGTAGAGTGCTGCGCTGCTGCTGGCTTACCTTCATTTGTTTTCCTAGCCGCATCAACGAGGACGTGCGAACTCAATTGTTTCGTACAGGCTTCCTCTCAAGGTCTGGCAAGTAAGATCTCCTGCTTAAAAAGAAATATTTGCTCAGCGGAAAAAAAAGGTTCAAGAGATTTTGTGGGAAAAGTTGGGATTGAAAGTGGATAAACCAAAACCAGGAGGCTCTGGTACTACGAACGATGGGAACACAGCTCGACGAGCTGTTGGAAATACAGATGAACTTGCAGAACATCTTGGACTTGACTGTGAGTTACTTCGTAATTTCAAAACAATTTTAACCGCTATGTCACAACAGCTCCCGATAAATCCACTTGAGTTTGGAAAACTTTGTGATTCTACTGCCCGAATATACGTAACTCACTACAACTGGTACCCTATGCTTGGCGAAGAAGCTTCTGAAGGTCGCAACAAAGACTACAAGAATTACAGACAATTTCACAGCAGAAAACACGACCGCCAAGCTAATATGTATGATGTGTTTTATAGAGTAATGGATTCTTCAGATCCACTCATTTCTGCGATCAGTGTTCATTCGCGACTTCAGAAGAAGAAATTTTTGCCCATTTCCGAAAATGTCAGAGTTTTACTCGCTGCACCTAAAGTAAATGTGATACCAGAAGACGCAACATCCGGTTCCGATATAGCAGGTCGAGAAGATGAGGAGGCTGATCTTTCAGAAACTGAAATTCTGCTAGACGAAAATGAATTGACCGATGAAGAGGGAGATGGAACTCACGACAATTTGTAAGCGAAAACCATTTGAAAGTGTGAGAGGCAAGGGGACTCACTCAAATCAAGCACCCCGAGTAGTGAGAGACAAGGGGACTCAATAGAATCAAGTACGTTTAATTTTTCGAAATTTCGATTCCAGATTCGGAGTCAAAGTCTCCAAAAACCCTTAGATACCACTTTTTATGTGAATCGAATAATTTTTTGAAATTATCGTCCGCCATATTAGATCAGCCATTTTGTTTTCCGAAATTCTGACATCAGATTCGCAATCAGCGCCCTCAAAGACCCCTAGATTCCACTTTCAAAGTATATCCAATAATTTTTCGTGTTGAATGTCCGCCATATTGAATCCGTCATTTTTTTAAATTCTTACTTCGGATTTGCATTCAGCGCCCTCTAAAACCCCTAGATACCACTTTTTGAGTGGATCCAATGATTTTTTGAAATTAGGCTCCGCCATATTGGATCCGCCATTTTGTTTTTTGGAATTCTGACATCAGATTCGGAATCAGCACCTTCAAAAACCATATTTTAGTGTCCTTGCAATTCATTGTTGTACATTTCTATATGTTTTCCGACTTTTGGCCACGAAACCGGGTCTCCTGACCCACTGTGGTATGGTGTGAAATGAGTCTTTCAAGATGACATGGTGACATATGATTTATGGTACTTCCGAGAAGCTTCGAATACTCTGACCCTCACTTGATACCGTGACATCAGACATCATATCCTGCTCCATATTTTTGAGTGAAAAATTTCCATTGGCGAATTTAAGTATTGATTTTCAATATCGATAGTGAGTATCAAATACAACACTGTAATTCGTACGTCAAAACAAGGAGCGAAACCCGTCCGCCAGCGTTCTGCGCTGTAGTCGTAATTTTGCTGAACGAAAAAAGTTATCCAGAACTCCCCCTACTTATCTACTTAGGGGGTCTCAAAACGTGGAAATTTTACAAAAACTGGAGGTCAAATTTTACACAAATCTAATTCCTTCTCTGATGAGAATGTAAAAAAACGTTTTTGCACATTTCTTTCTAATACATAAAATTCTACTTTACACTAATAATTGCGCCTTGTCATAAATTTTGTAAAAAACTTATTATTGTTTTTAGCAATTTTCTCTCTGAAAATAGAGTTTAGTAATCATAGTGAATTAAAAAATGTTGCACTTTTTGTTCAAATTTGAATAAGAGTGAGTTCATACTCAATCTATTTTAAGAAACATAATGGTTGAAACAAATAATTAGTATTTTTAATTATATTCTCTTAGAATAATTGTATAAAACATTAGTTTTTTTAAAGCACTTTCTACTTTTCGTCCAATTTCACAGTCACACAAAAAAAGTGTGCGGATCTGGTAACAGGACACACGTATTGCTATCGATTTTGGAGCGCTAAGTTCAAATTCGGTATCAAAAATCGCCCATCACGTCATGGTTGAGCCATAACCTCAAAAAATGACGAAAAATCGTGCACTGAGGCAAATAGATTTCAAAATAATGCCAGTGATGCAAATTTTCACTTCAGAAACATGTCGACAACTATGAAGGATCAACCCTTGCCTGATATCAACTTATTTAACTTAACTTTACCCAATAGAACCTGACCTCACCTAACCTGAATTAACAGAAATTTATTGAATTACACGTAAAACTCTGGAAGCATATTTTCCCAGTAGCAAATGTGTCCCGTTGTGTTTGCGGTACCTTTTCATTCAGCTTCGGCCTAACCTACATAGAGGTTTAACCTATCCTAACCTAACAAAACCTGACCTAACATAACCTAGCCGAATTAAATTCAACCACACGTGTAGCTATGTAATCGTACGGTTCTCAGTCTTAAATGTGTGCTACATTTAATAGGTTAACTCGATCTTAACCTACAAATGAATCTAACTTAACAGAACCTAACGAAATTTTGCTTAAAGCAACACAACTTAACTTAAGTGATCCCGTTGTAACACAATAAAATTCATTTCATTGTACTACAGGTGCTTTTATTGTAATTGAATTGATTTATAGACCTACTTCAGTATATTTTCTGCCTGCTATAACGTGTCCTTTTTTCTTCGAAGGAACGATGCAAAGGGTTACGCTTACGTTCAAGATATACATTCGTTTCCCTTTTCAACATCCAGCAAAAATCAGCCACCATGACCTCGTCCCATCTACCCTGATATCGTTGTTCTATCACTTTTATGTCTTGATGAAAACGTTCCCCTTTTTCTTCGCTGAAGTCAGCAACATATTCTGGAAACTTATCCAGATGGGAATCTAGAAAGTGAAATTTTAAATTCATCAAGCAGCCTAACTTTTTGTAGTTTCTTATCATTTTCGCAACAATATTCTCGTAGTCTGGACTTTTTTTGTTACCGAGGAAATTTGCGTTTACTGCTTTAAAACTTTCCCAAGCGTCCATTTCAATTTTCGTCATGTGGCTCACGAAATTAGTATTTCTTGTCAATATTAGAATCTGTGGTCCATCAGACTCCTTCTTTCAATTTAGCGTCTGAAACATTGGGGAATTTAAGGTATATATACTTATAGCATTGTCCTTCTTTGTCTAACGCCTTGACAAATTGCTTCATGAGCTCAAGCTTTATGTGGAGGGGTGGTAGTAAAATTTTTTCTGGATCAACGAGGCTTTGGTTGATGATATTATGAGAACCAGGTTTGAATGAATCTCTTAAAGGCCAGTGTTTTTTGCTGTAATGATTGGCTCGATCTCTGCTATTCCACAGGCATATAAAGCATGGCCTTCTCGTGAAACCCGATTGTTGCCCTAAAATCATTGTTATGATTTTGAGATCACCACATATTTGCCATTTGTGATTCGTGTAATTAACTTTTTGAAGAAGCATTTTAACATTATTATATTCTTCTTTAATGACCGTTGAGTGAGCTATAGGGATAGGAGCGTAAGTATTCGTGTTATGCAGTAAAACAGCCTTAATGCTGCGTTTTGACGAATCAATAAAAAGTCGCCATTCTTCGTCTCTGTACAAATTTTTCTTCAAGTGGTTCATTAGTCAGTTAACGTCAGTGCAGTACACTAAAGACGTCTTTAACGAAAAACTTTCTGAATTCTTTGTCCCTGTCGCGATAGAATGAAACTGTTGTCTTTGGCTCTAGAAGATTTCTTCTTTTTAGAAATGAAGCAGAAAATTCAGGGCGCCATATTCATCATCTTTTTCGTAATTTTCATCGGAATCATCAGAACTGTTTTCTGTTCGATCACTGGTTTCACTACCGTCTCCAAGACGTTGACTTTCAACTTCTATTCTATCATCTTCTGAAGCGCTTAAATCAGTCTGGTGTGCATTTTTATTGATTTCAATTGCTCTGGTGACTGTGCACACATTAATGTACGAAATGTTATTTTTATTTTTGGCGTTGAACCCTTTGACGGAATTCATGCAAAAGTAGCAGTCCTTCGCAATAACGGGGTTTTTCCATGTGGTTGGTGTAGAGTACTTGCGGTACTTTTCTTTGTTTGAATTTTTTAAACGATACAACATAAGTCTGCAGGAATTGCAAATGACGTGATAAAACCATTTTGTTTCTTGGTGCAGCAATTCACGGTCAAAACACTTTTCGTAAAGACTTTTCACTTCCTCGTCGATTGATTTTCGCAAACTGTTCACTTTATATTTACTGCAAATGTAACAGAATGAATCTGAGCTATTCTTGCAGGCATGCGATTGAGAAATGCTCGCGGTTTTTTTCCTTGTAGCATGAGACT